>NW_027187298.1:1272127-1276666 GCF_028583685.1 Petaurus breviceps papuanus | reverse complement strand
AGAAAGAAAGAAAGAAAGAAAGAAAGAAAGAAAGAAAGAAAGAAAGACAATCCCTGTCCTCAAGCTGCTTATAGTCTAATGGAGGAAGACATAATTCATATGGAAGCTGAAAAGGTACCCCACATAAGTCAGGCAGAGAATTTCAGAAGTAGTGGTGAAATGAGAAGTCTGAGCTGAAGTATCTCCTTAAAGGGAGGTTTGAAGTTCGTGGCCCCACCCTCCAATCAGTGAGGCAGAGAATAGTGATGAGGTGGAGTACCAGAGCTGATAAGACTTTATAGATCTTTGGGCAGCTAAGTGGAAGTGTGGTTAGAGTACCATCTGGAGTCAAGAAGACCTAAAATGAAATCCCGTCTCAGAAGCTTATCAGTATTGCAACCCTGGGCAAGTCACTGGACAATCTATATCAGTTTGCCCATCTGTGAAATGGGTGTAACAATAGCATATGCATCCCAGGGTTAATATGAGGATCAAAGGAAATAATAATTATAAAAAGCCTGGAACAAAGTGAGTTCTACATAAATGGTAGTTATTTTTACAGGATGATGAAGCTGTATAAACAACGAACTTCCTGGGGCCTAGTGGAGAAATCCCCAGGAAGTGCATCCAGGTAAGAAATGGTATTTTCCACAAACCACTGCAATGAGCTGGGACAGACATAAACATGAATGATTTAAACCTACAACCTTATAGGATAGGTACATTAGAAAAGCACAAATAAAGTATTTTCTAAGATCTCAGGGTAAAAAATAATCAGTAAAAGACAGAGGAAGGTTAACTATAGAAGTTCAATTTGAATTGGTAAGGAATGGAAAGGAAGGAACACAAGATGTATTTCAAATATAGAGAACGGTATGAGTAAAATCATGGAGTTAAGACAGTTTGGATTGTATATAGCAGATACAGAATAGACCTAATCTTTCTGGACTGTGGGATACATGGAAGAGACAAATATGAAATAAATCTAGAAAGATTCTACAGTGTAAAAAGTAGCTGGTGCTCTAAGGTTATCATCCCAATTCCCACTTGCACTGATGGGCCAGAGCCATAGAGCATGCCACTCTATTCCCTTGAGGGGATAGGGGTAGCCCAGAGTGGTTGGAGAGTTGTTGCTTTGGTGACTCCACCCATTTTCTTCTACAAACATGAGTTCCTTTCGTGACATCTTTCACATCACTTCTCCTTTATAACTCATTCTTCAGAATACATTACAATGTGATTTGTTTCTTTTGAAAGAAGAAATGACCCTGGTCTGAACTTACGAAAACACAAGATTTTCCATGATAGGGGTGAGTAGGCTAAATTGTAGGGCTATGTTTCTTTAAGTCAAGTCTAAATTGAACTAAATGAGAAACATTTCTTTCCCAGGTAATATTTCTAATTTTCATTCTTTTTAAAAGTTTTCATTATGGTGATTTGTGTAAATGTTACAGATTTAGGTAACCCTTAGAAATAATAATCTCATCATTATTAATTCTTTAAGCATTCTGCAGAACATTATTAATCACCATGCACACATTCCACCTTACTGTGACTGTGTAAGTCCTTCTACAGGGTTTGCTATGTAACAGCATTAATTAGCTTAGCTATTATTTTAATGATTCAAATCATTTTCAAAAGGGTCATCAGGTTTAACATTTTAGTCTTTTGCTGCAATACACTGAAATCAAAACTACACTAAGCATCTTTAATGGAATTTGAGTGCTGAAGTATACAAAACTTTTAAAATTGTTTTTCTGCTATCAGTATATTCTCTGAGCTCTCATAAGTCAACTGCATTTGCTAGGAGTGACACTAAAGGGAGAGGAAGGTTCATTTGGAAATCTCAAGGATTAAATTACCCACAGAAGGGTGCATTTGAATCATAAGGATGTGGCAATGATAGGCTTTTTTTTCCCTAAAAAATGGGTCCTTTTGGTAAAGAGTTAAAACTGTGATTAGGTGAATAAGGCATAGACCCAAAGTACTGATTTTTTTTAGGGTTTGTATGGCACTTGTGATTGCTCAACAAAATAAAATTATCAGAGTTTAAAATGTATTTAGCAAAAAAAATGTTAAAATACAAAATTACCAGATGGCCACCTGGGGTGATATTTTCCTCTATGTTTCCCTGCTGTCCTCCTACCACACTTAACTGAGGGAATATTTAATTGCACTTGCCCTGGGTGCTATTTGGAATACTTGCCCCAAGTACAAAAATCCCTAGTTTCAGCTTTATTTCTGCCAACCATTAAAGTGAAGTAAGACTACAGTAGTGAGATTGGGATCACAAGGTGTCTCAAAATTACAGGTTATCAGAATGAATTTGCTTGGAGAAGAAAAGACAGTGAAGGGATGAGAATTCTCTTTCAGTGTGTAAGTGCTCTCACATGGAAGAAAGTTTAAACTTTCTCTGGTGGAACTTGGAGCTTTTGGTAGAAGTTACAGGAAGGTTCAATTCAAGGAAGAATTTTGAACAGTCATTCAAAAATGGACACACTACATTGTCTTTCTATTTAAAAGAATCAAGGTAAAAAATAATACCTTTTTAAAAAAGTATGTCACACAAAGCATACTAAGAGTCCTAGATTTAGGGGTATAAGACCTATGAATGAATCCTGGCCTTGCCACATATTATCTAAATGTTGTTGGACAAATAAATCACTTCATCTTATTTGTCCTAAATTTTTTTGTCTGAAAAATTAAGGGGTTGGACAAGTAGATGCATAAGGTTATTTTTTACTTCAAATAAAATGATCTAAAGTTAAAAGAGGCAGATTTTCTTTCTCTGCATAGGAAAGAACTTAAAGCTACAGTTTTAGAATTTTCCAAACATGAAATGGAAAACCTCGAAATGTAGTGAGCTCTCCATCACTGAAAATGATCAAAAAGGAATTGGATGACCACTTTTCTGAGCTATTAAAGAAATGCTGTCTGCTACAGTAAGGTTTGAAATAGATGACTCTTGAAGTCCTGTGCAATTGTGAAATTCCAACAAAGAACTTTATCACCCTTCTTCAGTTGCCTTCTTCTTTGCATCTGTGCAATCTCTTTCTCCTATTGGTAAGTTCCACCCAAAACTTTCATTTTCAAAAGGGCTCAGGCCAATCATCCTTCATTCTGCAGTCTTCTACGTGCTTAACTTCTCTACTCTTTAGTTCCCTTTTGTTGTAAGTTTCCTTCTCTCATTAAAATGTAAACCCCTTAAGGGCAGGAACCGTATTTCATTGTGCTTGTTTTTATTACTATAGCATTTAGCATAATGCTAGCACAGAGCAAGTAATTAATAAGTGACTGTTATTGAACTATTGTTGTTAGATTTCACAATTGTAGTGGATAATGATGTAGTGGAAAGATTATTAAATTTGGAGTCAGAAGACCAGAGTTTGATTACGATTTTTTACTCTTGGTATTCATGTAGCTTTTGACAAATTGCTTCTCTTTTTAAAATTGACTTTATTTTTTCTCACTTTTAAGTAAAATATCTCCCTTCCCTCCTCACCCTACACTAGAGAAGGCCACCATTTGACACAGATTTATAAATATATATAAAGCTATACTATGCTTATTTCTATTTATCAGTTCTTTCTCTGGAGGTGGATAGCATCTTCCTGGATAGATCCTTTATGGTTGATTTGAGTATTTATAATACTCAGAATAACTTAGATCAGGAGTGGGGCATCTGCAGCCTCAAGGTGGCCTTGTGGTCACCTTGCAAGTGTGACTCTAGGTCCTCAAGCATAGACCTTCTGTGACATTTGGATTTAGTCAAAGGGCTGCACTTGAGGACCTAGAGGGTCACATGTGGCCTTGAGGCCTCAGGTTCCCCACCCCTGACTTAGTTGTTTACAATTATTCTTTGAATAACATTACTATTACTGTATACAGGGTTTTCTTGGTTCTACTCATTTCATTTTTCATTAAATAAAAATGATACAAGTCTTTTTATGCAAGTCAAACAGCTCATCATTATACAGTAGTATAACATAGTAGTATAACATTCCCAATCATATACCACAAAATGTTTAGCCATTCCTTGATTGAGTTTCCTCAATTTCTAGCTCTTTGCCAACACAAAGAAGACTGTAATAAATATTTTAGAAAATACAAGGTTTTTTTTTTTTTTCCTCCTCTTCACCTTTGGAAATGGACCTAGTAGTGATATTGCTGGATCAAAGAGTATAGGTAGTTAATAACTCTTTGGGCATCATTCCAGATTGTTCTCCAAAATGGTTAGATGAGTTCACAGTTCACTAACAATGTATTACACAATGCTAAGTCTCAGTTTCTTCTTTTGTAAAATTAAACAGTAGAACTAAATCAACTGCTTTTAAGTTCTTCTAGAGTTCTAAATCAAATGATCTTATGAATTACCACAGGGCTTCTAATTCTGATTGCCAAATACTTTATTTTATACTTCCTGTCAATAATCCTTGAAATCATTGTTATATGTTCTTTCATCTTAAATGCTGTGAATATAGGTAAGGACTCACTATCTAGTTAGAACATATGCTCACAATTCCTGTATTTACAGTTGATAATCAGCCCAAATCCTTTCAC
>NW_027187298.1:1242924-1272117 GCF_028583685.1 Petaurus breviceps papuanus | reverse complement strand
GAAACTCTTTGGAAAGCATCAATATATACATTGTGTGTGTGTGTGTGTGTACATATACATATGGGGAAGAGAATTTATTTTATTCCCAAGTTAATAGAAGGCATTTAAAAAATTGTTTCACATGAAATAAACATTTAAGAGATGAAAAAGAGAATCACCATTTCTCTCCTTACTGCCACTCTTAGACCTGTTAACATGTGACCTTTTGGGCTACTCACTCTTTTTAATCAATTTATTTTTTGATCTACTGAAATATTTTTTTTATTTTTCAAATGCTTTATTAACTTCTGATTTACATCATTCATTTCCTCCAGATTTTGAGTTACAAATTTTCTCCCCATTTTTCCCCTACCCACCACCCCAAAATAGCAATCCCATAGGATATCCCCTCCTCCAGTCTGCTCTCTCCCATATCTTCTCCCATACCCCCTTAGACATTTCCAGTAGGGCATGGTGGATCTCTATGCCCCAGTGCCTGTATATCTTATTTCCCAATTACATGTAAAATAGTATTAATAATAATAATAATTATATATAATATATATATATAATTTTAAACATTTGATTTTTAAAACTTTGAATTCCAGATTCATTCCTTTCTCCCCTTGTCACCCACCCTTACTGGGAAGATAAGCAGTTCAATATAGGCTGTACGTATGTAGCTAATACAAAACATTAACATAGTAGATATATTGTAAAAGACTGACTATATTTCCCTCCCTCCTATCCCACCCCCAACTTGTTCTATTCTCTACTTTGATCCTGTCCCTTTTCAAAAGTGAGTGCTTCCAACTTCCCTCCCCCCCAGCCTGTCCTCCCTTGAATTATCACCCCTCTCAAACCCTTCTACCCTACTCTCTTGTAGGGTGAGATACCCTATTTAGTGTATATGTCATTCCCTCCCTGAGTCAAATTCAATGAGAATAAGGTTGGCCCATTCCCTTTTGCCTTCCTATTCTTCCCCTCCATTGTAAACATTTACCCTTGCCTCTTCTATATGAGATAGTATACCCCATTCTGTCTCTCTCCATCTCCTCTCATTATATTCCTCTCTCACCTCTTAATTTCACCTTTTAAGCATCATTCCTTCCCATTAAATTGGTCCTGTGCCCTCTATCTATGTATACCTGTAAACATATATACATACATTCACATATGTATTCATACGCAATGCAAAGAACTGCAAATTATTTTAAAACCATATTAAACAATATGTCAAATCATTAATAATAAGAGAAAGCTAAATTAAAATTACTCTCAGTTTTCAAATCACACCCAGGAAATAGGTAAAGAAGACCAAAAATGGGAAGTCAGTGTTGTAGGGATAGTGAAAAAAACAGACATGCTGATATATTGTAAGTGAAGTTATAAATTAATGCAACCATTCTGGAAAGCAGTTTGGAATTAGACAAATAGAGTAACAAAAACATCAACAGCCATTAGCCCAGAGATTCCATTATTGGGTATACCCCCCGCCCAAAGAGATAAATGCCAACAAGATAATATTTATATATGCCAAAATATTTACATCATCACTTCTCATAGCAAAGAAAAAGAAGTGTAATAGATGCCTATTATTTTGGAAATGTCTAAACAAATTTTGGTGCATTAATGCAATGGAATATTGTGGTGCTATAAGAAATGATGAACATGATGAATACAGAGACTCAAGAAAATATTTATATGAATATGTGCAAAGTTAAGTAAACAAAAACAAGAAAAGAACATCAATGATAATGACAATGGAAATGAAAAAGTCACAAAACAATCAAAATTAAATGTTGAAAAATTACAAAAATATCATGTAAATAAAGTCAGATCTAAATAATTTGAAAATCAACAGTTTTTCATGTGTAGGCCAAGCTAATATAATGAAAATGACAATCCTACCTAAACTAATTTATTTATTCAGTGCCATGCCATGGTCAAACTAGCAAAATTTATTTTATAGAGTTAAAAAAAATGATGACACAATAAATCTGGAAGAACAAAAGGTCCAGAATATCAAGGAAATTAATGGAAAGAAATTCTAGGGAAGGTGGCCTAACCATACCAGATCTTAAATTGTAATATTAAGCAGCAATCATCAAAACTACTTGGTACTGGTTAGATAGAATGGTGGATCAGTATAATAGATTAGTGTAGCAGCAAGCACCCCAAGCGTCTTAATGGTTTGCCGTCACCACAGGTTCTTGGATCTGCTTTGTTAAAGGAAAGCAACTCAAAATGGGTTAACAAGCTTACTTTAATCAGTCAGACATATATCATTTACCTTGTTCAGGGGAAATGGTCAGCACCCCAAACTTCAAAGTATACAGGCAGAATTATCAAGACAGAAACAGATCAAGTAGACAGATTTCCAAACTGTCCAACCATTACATCCATACCCAGTCAACATCTGGGTTTTTCAAAGCTGGGGGGGCTCTGGACAATGGCTTTTCAGAATACAGATCAAATCACAGAACACTTCTCAAAGTGAGCCCCCAAAACAAAGCTACACATCAGGGCTTATATAGCCTTCTCCTGGCTCAGAGAATGTAACAATCTTATTGACTCACTGGCCAATCAAGAAGTATCTACTGAAAAACAAGCCTCCCATCCCAGGCTTCAGGTGCACTTTAGCCTAGGGGCAGGGAAGATCTTCCAAATTTGCATTCCCATTACAGTTAGGTACACAAGTCAATGACTATAGTAATCTACTGTTTGATAAACCCAAAGATCCAAGTTTCTGGGATAAGAACTCACTATTTGACAAAAAAAACTGCTGAGAAAATGGGAAAATAGTATGGCAGAAACTTGGCATAGACCAATATATGATACCACACACCAAAATGAAGTCCAAATGGGTACAAAATTTAGATTTAAAATCTGATGCTATATAAGCAAATTAGGAGAGCAAGGAATAGTTTACCCATCAGATTTATAAAGAATGGAAGAATTTATGACCAAACAAGAGAGAGAGAAAATTATGAAATGCAAAATGGATAATTTTGATTATACCAAATTGAAAAATTTTTGCACAAACTAAAAGCCAATGCAACCAAAATTAGGAGGGAAGCAGAAAACTGGGGAAGAACCAGGGTTTCTGACAAAGGCCTCATTTCTAAAATATATGGAGAACTAAGTCAAATTTTTAAGAATACAAGTTATTCCCCAATTGATAAATGGTCAAAGAATATGAAGAAGCAGTTTTCAGAGGGAGAAATTAAAGCTATCTATAGGCATATGAAAAAATGCTCTAAATCACTATTGATTAGAAAAATACAAATCAAAACAACTCTGAGGTACCACATCATACACACCCTACAACCTTCACCCTAGACTGCAATCCAGATCCAAAAAGGTTAAAGCAAGAGCAATTACCCCTCAAATCGGTCCACTCTTGTCTAAGAACAAGTTGACCAGAGACCCAATTTGGTATTGCCTTGAATAGAGAACAATAACAGATAGCTATGACCCAGGTTGTTTTTTGGAATTTCTAGGGCAAATTGAACTGGTGGAGGTAAGCTGGGGCATCAATGTAGTCATGGATACAGAAGAGAAAGCAGAAGCAGTGAAGCTAACTGATAGTTTATCAAGGTAATGAAGTAACTGGGAGATGGCAACACAGAAAGAAGGGGTTCTCCCAGAGATCCAGCATCTCCCAGAGAACTGGGATAGTATTTTGACAGAAGCTATTTCAGAATATACTCAAGATTCAGGCTCTGAACCTGAATCACCCAAGTGATCCAGAATTCTACCATGCACTAAGAGAAGATAAACTAGGGGAAGTGAAAACCAGCCAAGAATTAAGATCCAATACGGCTCAATCACTCCAGTCAAAAATTAAGCAGGGGGTGGGTCCCCATTTTGGTACTAAGACCTATTTTAAAAACTGAGGCTAAAGTTTTGCATAAAAATAAGACATCAATGACTTTCAAAAAATATTTTAATATCAGAGAAACCCAAGAGATCAACCAAAGAAAAAAAAATAATTCTACAACAATAGAAAACAAGGGCTTAAAGTAAGGGGAAGGGGGAGGTGTTAAGTCTACCAGGTTTACCTGGGAGAAAGGAAGCAAGAGATAAAAACAAAAATATGAATGAAATGAGAGCTATCTATGGATGAAATAAGTAGGAAGAGAATAAATGAATTGGAACAAAAAATTCCTAAACCATAATGAAAGAAGAAACTCCCTGAAAATGGGAACATACCAAGAGGAAATCAATAATTACATGAGGCAATAATAAATGTTAAAACAGAATAAAATAATTGAAACAAAGAAAGTCATCAGCAAGGATACATATGGCCAGAAAAGCAGCTACTGAAGGATAACAGATGGATATCCCGCACACTATATTTGTAACCATGAAATATTAAAAGAGTCATGAGAAGACTTCCATTATATCATATAATTCTTCTTAGAAGGATTTATGGAGAAACATGAGCAAAAACTACATAGGATGAAAATGGGCACATTGGCTAGAATCTATAAATATACCTTATACATTAGCTGAAGTGTTGATTTTTTTTTATCCAGAAAAAGAAAAATTTTAATGTGTGGATCTTCATTTGATTCATCAAGTACTTATTAAGGGTATAACATGTTCAAAGCTCTAAATTAATGGACTGGAAAGGCAAAGGGAAAAAAAAAAACATATTCTGTCCCTAAGGAATTAACATTTGTTGATGGTTACAACATGCAAATAGATAAATAAACAAAAGATAATTCTAAGGGGAAGAGCACTGATATTTGGGGGGAATCAAGAAAGGTTTCCCAAAGGAAGTAGAACTTAAGTTGAACCTTGAAAAAAAAGCCAAGAATTTTCAGAGTCAAAATTGCAGAGAGAAAGCCTTGTACAGGTGAAGATGTATGATATAGAATGTCCAGACTGGGTAGTAGGAAATAGGCCTGTTTAGCTAGAACACAGGATTCAGAAAATGGGAGGGGATGTGAAATAAGTCTGGAAAGGTAAGCTGAGAAGTTTTTATTTTATACATGGGGTCGTGAGGAACCAATGAAGATTCTCAAGCAAGGGAGTGAAATATACATATTTTAGGAAGATTATTTTGGCAATGGTGTGGAAGAAGGATTAGATAAATAACAGATTGGAATCAGGGACAACAACTGGAATGTTATTTCAAGAGGTGAGGAGATTGATGGTGGCTTTAAGTAGAGTATTGGCCATGTAAATCAGAGAAACGAAGATATATGAGAGATTACAAATATAGAATTGCCAATAATTGCCAACTAATTAGATACACAAGAATGAGAGCAAGGAAAAAGCCTGGAATGACACTATGGTTGTAGAGAGATGGTGATAATCTCAGTAAAAATTGGGAAATTTGGAGGAGAGGTGGTTTTTTTTTGTTTTGTTTTGTTTTAGGGAATGTCATGTGGATAATGAGCTCTGCTTCCAACTTGCTGATTTTGAGATGTCTAAATGACATCCAGGGAGAGATGCCAAAAGGTAAATTAGTATAACTCTAAATGGAGAATAGAGTAAGTTAATACAAAGAAGACAACACAACTTGTATCTACTGGTGCCATTAGAGGATTGGGTACTGGCCCAGTTCTCTGTGAAAGTGGTCACTCACTTCCAGTAAAAATTAAATTAATGAATATTAATTCTTAGTGAATCTTGCATTTCTATGGACAATTTATTTTATTTTATTGATGAATTTTTACATCATTCTCATTTTCAATATAGTACACCCCTTCAAAAGGGACTTTCATATAACAAAGAAAACAATTTTGCAAAATTAATTAACACAGTACATGTCTGAAAGCAAATGTGGTATTCTATACTCATAATTTTCCATCTCTCTACTGAAAGGTGGAGTGTATCATTAACTTCCAAGACCAAAACTAACCACTGAATTTAAGTTCATCAGAATTTTAATTTTATTGTAATTTATGTTATTTTAGACTTTCAAATCTTGTTTTATTGGTTCTGCCATCTTCACTCTGCAACATTTCACAGAATTTTTCTCAAGTTTTTATGAATTCCCTGCATTAATAATTTATTATGGTACAAAATTAGTCTATTGTATTTCTATACCACAGTTTGATCAGCGATTACCTGATTGATGGGCATGTAGTATGTTTCCAGGTTGGTTTTTGTTTATTGGTTTTGTGGGGGTAGGCATAGTTACTGTCACAAAAAAAGTACTACTGTGACTATTTTGCTCTATGTAGGAAGTAGGAATCCTTAATATATATGTCTCCACATATGAATATATATATAAAATTTGAAATCTCATTTGGTCATCATAACCCTGGGACATTGGTATACCAGGCATTATTCTCTTCTGCATTTGTATGTGAGGAAACTGAGGTTCAGAAAGGCAACTGACCAAAATCACACAATTTATGTGTCAGAAATAGCCTGTTCCTATTGTCTATCTATCCACTACATGATGTAACCTCTCACCATGTGTCTCCCAAATACCTGTGTACAAGGCACTGGGTTAGACTTGATTGGGGATCCAAAGAAGACTTGAGGCATATCTTTATTATTCATAGAGGCCTGGAAGAATGGAAAAGAATGGAATCTTTTTGTAGTAGAAGAAATGATATATAGAAACATAGAAATAACATAACTATTTTATAGCATTCTAAGTTTTATCCAAAATTATAAGCAGAATACACCTCTGAGGTAGGAGGCAAAGTTATTGTTATCATTTTACAAATAGGGAGACTGATGCCCAGAGAATTCAGATGACTTGTCAGCTAATTAGTCAGCCGGATACTCAGCCTATTACTTACTCAGCCTAAGTGTGAGAGCTCTAATAGGTTTTCTGACTTCAAGTCCAATTCCATTTCCACTCCATCATGCTGTAACCAACATCAACAAAGGTTCCAAGTTAGCATCTAAACAATGTGTTACATAGATGTGGTGGGATTCTAGTCAATCCTTTAAAGAACTTAAGAAACAGAGAGGAGAACGAAGGCTATTACAAAGAAACATTCTTGAAGTACCAGTTCTGACATACCCATTTAGTATTATACAATGTTCTGCTACAGACCTCTAGGCTATTACATATCTCAGACTGTTAATAATAAGGTGTAGCATCCAGCTGTCAAAAGTGGTAAATGAGAGAAGCAATCTCCCTGATGAAGAAGACATGAGAAGCCATTAATATGTATAATTTGTATAACCCTGAGATCCCCAAAACTGAAGGATTACTTTTAGTGTGAGCCAGATTGTAATCTCTGTGCATTGTCATTAAAACTGATGACAGCTTTATCCCACTGCAGCCTGAGAGTGTAGAGAATAGGCTGCAAGCAGTCCAACAGCAAGTTCAGACTTAGAAACAAAACCAGCTGCCATACCCCAAATGACATCAATTTTTTCCAAATTATTCTGATAAAATTACATTTAATTTTTGACTAAAGCACAGCATGCAGTTTGGGGAGAAGGAAGGATTTCTTGTGGCAACCTCAGGGTCTGGTGATTAGCATTAAAAAAAAGTTACCCACATATATAAAGAATAAAAGTTGGACTGAGTGTCTATGTCTGGACACATGGTGATTGAGACAGGAGAATTTTCAAATGAGAAGATGTGCTACATCTTCTTTGGCTTCTATGGATTATTCAGGCAGGCACAATCATGGTGTTAAAATGCAACATGTTCACCCCTGATGGTGGATTAGCAAATGGATTAACACCATATTATAAATATACATCCAAGAATGTGCTGGAAAGCTGTGACTCCAAGATGTCTGGTGACAGATTTATGATAACAGCTCAACAAATTTTGGCCAACACACCAGTTAGTCTGCTGTTTGATAAACTTAATAAAACAGTGGCATTCATTGCTATTATTATTGTACCAAGTAAGAATAATTCAAGATGATAAACAGAGAAGATAAATAACTAATTGGGTCTGGTAGAGAAGCTGAAAGAAATGTAGTGATGGTGGCCCATCAATTATCTCTGCAACTGGCATGGATCTTCCACATACTGATCATCTTAAAGAGCTGGGGACTCATTATACCCTGGCACTGATTCAGAAAGTGGCACTTCTAGATAACATTCTTATAGCCAAGAGATTTTTCTTTCAACAGTAGGTAATTATAATTCACTTGAATAATGTCTATACTGTCATGGTATGTTAACTTCAGATTAATCGGAATAATAAAAACATAAGACACACAAGAATGTAAGCAATGCCAGACAGTTTAGACCTATTGTCCACCCAGCCCAATGTTTTGTCTCTGGCAGTAACAGCAAGGGACTTTCCCTGGGAGGCTATGTTTGCAAATGCATTGAGAAGGAAACGGCAGTATTCTGTTGCATAAAGTGCATTAAATTTAGAATCAGGAGAAATGGGATGAAGTCCTAACTTTGCCACTTACTAGCTAAATGATGATAGCCAAATCAACATTTCTGGCTCTGTTATAAGGTTAAAATTAGATAATATATGTAACATACTTTGTACCTTAAAAGAATTGTAAAGCTTAAAGGAGAAAAGACACTAAATGTTTCGTTATCTCAACTCTAGGTTTCTTTTAATGCCAATTTCTATTTTAATGTGTGATTTGTTATGTCCCAATAATCACTCGGTGCATGCTTTATGTTAAGTGCAATTAGTGTTTGTGTGTATATGAGAGAATATTGTTATTTAGCATGTCTTGTGGCTTATAACTCTCATAAAGTATTTGTTATACAGAGGAAAGAAACTACTAAGTAATCTGCAAGCACTTAAGCCTTTCACTTTTCAATCTTAAATCTTATTTTCCAAAAATATTTTTCACCATCTTCTGTGCCAAAACTCAAATTGAAGTTGTGTATTTGTTGACTTGGTTTAGGATATCTTGTCAAAGTCTTCATAGGATTTCTCTACAACTTTTTCATCTTCTACAGATGTTGTCTTTTATGTTTCAATTATCTTCATGGTTATCTTTGTTGAAAAAACATGGATTTAATCATTTCCCTCAAAAAAAGGTGATCAAAAGAATATATGAGACAGCCAAACCATAAGTCTATTTCCTCATTCTTATAAAATCTTTATGAAAACTTCTTTGAAACAGATATCTCTGATAAGGGTCTAAGTCTAAGATCTAAAACATATGTGTAAAATTCAAATAGATAAGACTAAAAGCTATTTCCTGGTAGAAAAATCATCTAAGCATATGAATAATCTCAAAAGAATTATAAACTATTAACAAATGATTAGGTCCACTACAAATTCATGCTATACAATATCAATTGGATTCTAACTGCTGCTAGGCAATCCTACTTACTATACTTCCATTATCAACTCACTCTCCTACTTTTCACAGCAGCTTTTTCAAACCTTTTCATTCTTCCTCAAACTGTCTGTGAAACTCCATACACCACCACCACCACCCCTCTGCTGGGAACCTTGAATCATATTTAACAGAAAAAAATTGAGACCATTTGCCATGAGTTTCCTCTTCTCCCCTACTACTCATCTGGTATCACTCATGATCTGAACCACTGATTTCTCCTTCACCTTCATCTCAAGTGAAGAGATAGCCTTATTTCTTACCAAGGACAACCCTTTTACCTGCTCAAGCAATCCCATTCTATCCTATCTCCTACAACTTATTTCTCCCCTGTCATTCCCACTCTATCGCATTTTCAATCTCTCCCTCTCTACTAGCTCCTTCCTTACTATATACAGACATGCCCATGTCTCCTCCACCCTAAAAAAAAAAACCTCACATGCTGCTTCCATACTCATTAATTATCATCATATATCTCTGTTTTCCTTTGTGACTGAGGTCCTAGAAAATACTGTGTATAATACTGCCTCCACTTTCTATCTCCTCACTTTCTTCTTAACCCTTATAATCTACCTTCTAACCTCATGATTCCATTGAAATTGTTTTCTCCAAAGTTAAAAAATGATCTGTTAATTATCAAGTCCATTAACCTTTTCTCCATCCTTATCTCTTTGAACTCTGTGTTTTCTTTGACATTGTTGATCACCCTTTCCTCCTTGATACTAATTTTTTTCTAGGTTTTGAGTACACCATTTTTTCCTGATTCTCTTTCACTCCTTCTTCGTCTTCTTTACTAGACCTTCCTATGGAATATGCTCTTTAATCATAGGTGTCCAACAGAGATCTAGAGTGGGTTCTGCTCTTTTCTTTCTTTACACTACTTCATTTAGTGATCTGATCAGTTACTATCAGCTCCTGTGTCTATGCAAATGACCTGCAAATCTACCTATTATGCCCTAACCTCCCTGCACACCTTCAATCTTACATCTCTGCCTTTCAAACATCTCAAACTGCATGTCTCAAATGTCAGACCTCAAAATGTCCGAAATAGAACTCAATATCTTTCCCCATAATCTCTCTCCACCTCCTCCAACCTTCCTTATTACTGTAAAGGACAACAACATCCTCCCAGTCCCTCAGGCTCACAACTAAGTATCATCCTCAATTCCTCACTACCTCTCACACCTACCCATCCACCCCACCATATTCAATTTGCTACCAAGGCCTGTTGATCTCATCTTTAAAACAACTCTCAAATACACCATGAATAAGAGGTTCCTACTCACACCTCTGGGTGTATTCTCTGGCTATCCCCATGGCTAGAATGGTTTTCTTCCTCATTTCCATCTACTGGTTTCTCTGGCTTCTTTTAAGTTGCACCTAAAATAACACATTCTACAAGACATTTTCCCTCAATTTCTCACCATTTAAGTGCCTTCACTCTTATAATTATTTTCTATTTATCCTTATATAGATTGTATATGTTTGTTTGTTGTCTTTGCCATTACATTGGGAGCTCCTTGAGTATGGGGGATGCCTTTTGCCTCTTTTTATATCTCCCATACATAACTCAATGTCTGGAATATTAGTAGTCGCTTAATGAATGCTTATTGGCTGACTGAATGACTGATAACTATGTGAAAGAATACTCTGAATTGTCAAAAATGATACACGTAATTCAAAACATCTCTGATAATTTTCTGCATGTCCAGAAAATTGGTAAAGATGACACAAAATAATTATAACCAATATTGGAAGGGTTGTGGAAAGATGTAATGAATTGCTGGTGGAACTGAGAATTAATTCAACCATCCATCAGCAAATACACGAAATTGGCTTCACAGTCTACAAAGGGAAAACCTAATGGATAAAAATGCCTACTGTTCATTTTGTGACATTCACTTGAATGGACATCCCATTAATTAATATATTTCCTGAATATCTAGTTTTTGACCAAGCATTATAGATGTACAGTAAGTGGAACCCAAAACTGAATAAGCATAACAGAACACACTGTATTATATTTAGCAAATTATTTGTGATTTTAAAGATACCAAATTGCTTGCATTCACACATACACACACAGAGACCTATGTGAATATCATCCACATAAACAAGTTTTTAAGGTAAGTATTCTCCTGGTGGAGCTCTATACTTATATAGTAAGGAATGAATTAGGGAATTGATTTTGATCAAAATAATGGTCCAAGTCATGTAGTGAAATGAAAGGATTTACCCCATTTCTGCCAAATATATAGTAACTATAGTCTTATCAGTTTGATATCAGGTCTTCATTTAATTAAGAGTGACCATTTAACTTCCTCTCATTCCTCCTTTACTCACTACAAGTATGATTAATTGAGAATTCAAACATCAAAATAATCATAATGGCAGGTAATTTACAGGGCAATTAAAAGACACAAGTCAGTCACAAGTAGGCTGTCACATGTTGTCAGAAAGATGTGTACACTAGATGTGGTATTTATGAAATCCAGAAAATGTGTGAGTCAGTCAAACATTTATTATGGAATTACTATGTCCTAGAAAATAAAATGGATGGATCATTTAATTAGACTGAGAGAGAATAGATCTCCAAAATCCTGTACTAGCCCTAATAGAATCATTTTTAATAAGCAATTCATTGATTTTTAAAAATATTTCACTGTCATTTTCCAATCATGACCCCACTCTAACCATAATGGAGACCTCCCTCACAAAAAGGTATTGTTACTTCATTTTCAGTCTTATACAATGTTTTGTGACCCAATTTGGGGTTTTCTTGGCAAACATACTTGAAAGTTTCTGCCATTTCCTTCTCTAATGAATTTTAAAGATAAGGAAACTAAGACAGAGGAAGTTAAACAATTTGCCCACAATCATACAGCTAATAAGTGTCTGAGGGCAAATTTGAACTCAGAAAGATGAGCCTTTTAGATTCCAGGCCTTGCACCTTATCCACTGCACAACCTAGTTGCCCCTCCCAAAAATTAAAACTAAGCCTAAATAAATAAACAAATAAGCATGTAAATAAATAGGACATATATATCGACAGATATGGCCAATACATTGATTTTTTTTGCTCAGAAAAAGCAAAACTAACCAATAATTATCAGTACATTTGTCATATCTGACCATGTCTGTTTTATTTGGTGCCTATATTCCATTAAGACTCTATGGAGAGAGGGGCAGCCAGGTGGCTCAGCAAGTAAGAGCACCGGCTCCAGTGTCAGGATGACCTGGGGATCAAATCTGGGCTCAGATACTTAGCACCACACCCAGAAATAACTGGCCATGTAACCTTGAGCAAGTTACTTAACCCCAATTGCTTTCAAAATAAAGAAATAAAGAAATAAATGAATGAATGAATAGATAAATAGATAAATAAATAAATGAATGAATGAATGAATGAATAAATAAATAAATAGATGAAAGACTCTATTGAGAGGATGTTGGTATGCTTTACCATCAGTACACTGAAGTAATGACTTCTTACTACATTGATTAGAGATCTGATGTCTTTAAATGTTGTCTTCCTTGACATTGTTATTTTTATTATGTAAATTCTTCTGATTCCACTTACCTCATTGGGCATCAGATCATATAAATCCTGAGTGTATCTGAATTCCTATTATCCATTGTTTCCCATGATGTAATAATAATACCTTTGGGGAGTTAAAAGACGCAAAGAGATGACTCAAGGTGATTAATGACATTTCTGTATTAATGTGTGGTAGGGCATGGTCAAGAGTGAATCTGCATAGGAAGAAAAGGATAGGCCATTTTCTGCATAGGGTGGGATTGGAGGAGCATCCTTATCACTGAGATAATTGATGAGTGGAAGTATTGAAATACTTCTGAACTTAATGATTAGGGGAATGTCTTTGACATAATAAAACTAGATTTCCTGCAAGACATTTGAAGAAGTTTCTGTAAGTTCAGTTTAGTGGATTATAAACCAACTGAATGAAAGGAAATAAAGAACCATTAATGTCTTGATTCTACCTTGGATGAAAGTTTCTAATGAGGTACCTCAAGAATCGGTCCTCAGCCTTGTGCTGTTAAATATTTTAATCTGAATAAGGATACAAAAAAAAAATAACTTGGCAAGCTAGAACTGAATCTAATTAGAGAAAATTTAAGAGAAAATTTGATACCCTATATTCAGGTTCAAGGAATCAGCTATACAATTACCATATAGGGAAATTTGGAGAGAATAAAAGTTCACATATTTTTAAAAATCTGTTTTTAGTGAACTGAAAGCTCAATATAAGTAAAAAGGGACACACACACCCCTGAAAAGTTAGCATTATGATAAGCTATATTGAGAGATATACCCAGAACAAGAGAAATGAGAGTTTAGTTGTACTCTATCCTTCTCAGACAATATCTATGTTAATATATTTAATTTTGGATGTCACATTTTATTTTGTTTTGCATGAAAAAAAAACAATTTTTCATCTTTTTTTTAACATTTGTTTTTAAAACTTTGAAGTCCAGATTCTTTGCCTTCTTCCCTCCTCACCTACCCCCACTGGGAAGACAAGCAATTCAATTTAAATTGTATATGTGTAGTTATGCAAAACATTTCCATAGTAGTTATATTGTGAAAGACTAACTTTATTTCCCCTCATCCCATCCTGCCCCCCACTTATTCTATTTTCTCCTTTTACTCTGTCCCTTTTCAAAAGTCTTTACTTCTAACTACCCTCTCCCCCAATCTGCCTTCCCTTCTATCATCCTCCCCTCTTATCCCTTCCCCCCTGCTTTCCTGAAGGGCAAGATACCCAATTGAGTGTGTATGTTATTCCTTCCTTAAGCTAAATTCAATGTAAGATTGACTCATTCCCTTTTACCTTCCTCTTCTTCCCCTCCATTGTAAGTTTTCTCTTACCTATTTTATATAAGATAATTTACACTATTGTATCTCTCCCTTTCACCTTCTCTCAATATATTCCTCTCTCACCAATTAATTTTATTTTTTAGATATCAAATCTTCATATTCAACTCATTCTGTGCCCTCTATGTATACATGTACCCACATATACACACATTCACATATATATTCATACACATATATCCTCCTATATACATGTATGTGTGTGTGTATATATATAGTGAGTGTACACACATACATATATGTTCCCTTCAACTATCCTCATACTGAGAAAAGTCTCATGAGTTACAATTATAATTTTTCCATGTAAGAATATAAATAGTTCAACTTTAATAAGTTCCTTATAATTTCTCTTTCCCATTTACCTTCTCATGCTTCTCTTGCTTCTTGTATTTGAAAATAAAATTTTCTATTCAGCTCTGGTTTTTTCATCTAGAATGCTTGAAAATCCTCTATTTCATTGAATGACCATATTTTTCCCTGAAGCATTGTACTCAGTTTTGCTGGGTAAATGATTCTTGGTTTTAATCCTAGCTCATTTTGACCTCCAGGATATCATATTCCAAGACCTTTGATTCCTTAATGTAGAAGCTGCTAGATCTTGTGTTACCCTGGTTGTATTTCCACAATACTCAAATTGTTTCTTCCTGACAGCTTATAATATTTTCTCCTTGACCTGGGAACTCTAGAATTTGGCTATAATATTCTTAGGAGATTTCTTTTTGGGATCTTTTTCAAGAAGCAATCAGTGAATTCTTTCAATTTTTAT
Source organism: Petaurus breviceps papuanus (assembly GCF_028583685.1). Lineage (NCBI taxonomy): Eukaryota > Metazoa > Chordata > Mammalia > Diprotodontia > Petauridae > Petaurus > Petaurus breviceps. The sequence continues at coordinate 1,257,218 of NW_027187298.1, read as the reverse complement.
TTTGCCCTCTGGTTCTAGAATATCAGGGCAATTTTGCTTGATAATTCTTGAATGATGATGTGTAGGCTCTTTTTTTTTTATCATGTCTTTCAGGTAGTCCAATAATTTTTAAATTATCTCTCCTGGATCTATTTTCCAGGTCAGTAGTTTTTACAATGACATATTTCACATTGCCTTCTATTTTTTCATTTGTTTGGATTTGTTTTATACTATCTTGATTTCTCATAAAGTCATTAGCTTCCATTTGTTCCAATCTAATTTTGAAGGAACTATTCTCTTCAGTGAGCTTTTGAAATTCCTTTTCCATATGGCCAATTTGGTTTTTTAAGGCATTCTTCTCCTCATTGGTTTTTTGGACCTCTTTTGCCATTTGAGTTAATGTATTTATAAGATGTTATTTTCTTCAGTCAGACTGTTGCCTTGCTTTTCATGATTTTCTTGCATCATTCTCATTTCTCTTCCCAATTTTTCCTCTACTTCCCTTACTTGATTTTCCAAATCTTTCTTGAACTCCTCCATGGCCTGAGACTGATTCATATTTTTCTTAGAAGCTTTTGATGCAGGAGTTGTTACTTTGTTGTCTTCTTCTGGTTCCATGGTGTGATCCTTTTTGTTCCCCTCAAAAGATTCTATGTTCTGATTTTGCTTCCTCTATTTGCTCATCCTTCCAGTCAATTACTTGACTTTTGAGCTCTTTGCCACAGTAGAACTCTGCTTTCAGAGTAGAGAGATCTGTGTCCCAAATTGCTGGCCTTTTTGCAGGTTTTTTCAGAGCTGTTTTCAGAGCTATGAGGAGAGCACCCTCTCTACAGCACCAAAAGCTCTAGCACACTAGCATTCCTCACCTCAGGACCACCACCCAAAACTGTGACCCAGATCCAAGAATATCAAAGCAAAAACAATTACTCTCTGAAGGGTTTTGTGGTCCCCCTACTATTTGTAGGCCAGTAGCTCTGAAGGCAACCAAGGGGCAGCAGCTGCAGACACCCTGCTGCCACCACCTACTTTTGCCATCTGGGGAGCAAGGGCCTTACTGCTTTCTTCTGTCACCTGGTTCCAACAGAGTTCCCAACTGACCTTTTACTTTCTCTTTGGTGTTTATGGGTTGAGAAGTCCGGAAACCACTAGAGCTGCTGGTGATTCACTCTCTTGAAATCTGATCTGACTGATTGGGGTACAAGTCTGGTTCAACCCAATTCAAGCAAGACTGGTCTTGGTTTCCAACCCAGTATGATAGACCCTTCCTGACAGCCTACAGGGATGCTTTCAGTGGGAGATTTCTTCCTCTCTGTCACTTTGTGGGTTCTGTAGTTCTAAAATTTGATTATAGAGTCACTTTTTACAGGTATTGGAGGTGTTTAGAGCAGGCACTTAAGCAAGTTCCTCTTTTTACCCTGCCATCTTGGCATGGATGTCACATTTCATAAAAGACGTGAAGAAATTGGACTACATGCAGAGAAGAATTATCAGTATGTTAAAAGACCATAGTAGATGAGGAGCTGTTAAAGAGAATTAGGGATATTTGTGCTAGGTAGCTCAGTGAATAGAGCACCAGCCCTGGAGTCAGGAGGACCTGAGTTCAAATCCAGCCTCACACACTTAATATATATTAGCCATGTGACCTTGGGCAAGTCATTTAACCCCAATTGCTCTGCCCTCTCCCCTCCAAAATGAAAGAATTAGGGATATTCAACCCCCAAAATAGAGAAAAAAAATTGTTAGGGACTGCAAGGGAGACATGAAAACTGTATTTAATATTGTAAGTCCTATTATGTGGAAGATTACTTAGGATTTATTTTTGCCAGAAGTGGAGAAGGAGAAGCAATAGAATAAAATTACAGAGGCAGATTTAAGCTCATCATAAGGGAAAATGTACTAAAAAGTTATAGCTTTCAAAAAGTGGAATGGATTCATGTTAGGTAATGAGTTCTTCATCACATCTGTTGAGCTAAATTGAATTCAACCATTGAAAATCTTCAGCAAAAACAGGATAATCCCTTATTGGGAATGTTGTAGAAGGAACTGCATCGAATAGAGGTTTGGATTACCTCTGAGATAACTTCTAACTACAATATTTGTCATTCTGGGGCTAAAATTGATCATACCAGTATGTAGAATCAGGCAACAGTACCAATAAAATTCACCAATCAGCATTAGATTTTCATTTCTTCTTCTTATAACTTCCTCCTCCTCTTCTTCCATCATCATCATCATCTTTTTCTTCTTCCGCCTCTTCTTCTTGAAAATGAGTGCATTGGGGCAGATTTTGTAACTTTCTAATCATAAGTAGACTCCCTGTAAACACAGGCTGCATTCCTCTACTCAAAACAGAAGCTCCTAGAAAAGACAGAGACATATAGATTTATATAGACAGTGATTATATATATATATATATTTGTCTGTTTCTACCTATGCTGAAAGTATAACAATCAGCTCTCCTGAATCAAGATATTCAAGCTGTCGTTAGAAAAATGTGCATGGTTCTAAGGAAGAACTAGGTTATTAACTTAAATTAACATGTGGTTAACTTTTCACAACAGAAAATTAATCTTTTGCAACAGAAACATAAAAAGGTTCTCATCAATGGATTTGCTAATAACTTTTCCCAGTGTAAGAATTTTGGGTCAAGTCTGTTGAGAATATGACTGAATGTTCAAGTGGGAGTAAGGAAGGGAATAAGGCAGCAAAGAATGTTGGAAAAGGTAATGGCCTAGGAATCAGGAATATGACCAAGGTTAAGTCACTTCACTCCTGTCCCTGTCCCTTCTTTCTTTCCTTCCTTCCTTCTTTCTCTCCTCTCTTTCTTTTTTCCTTCTTTCTTTCTCTCCCTTCCTCTTTATTTCTTCCTCTTCCTTTTTTCTTTCTCTTTCCTTTTTCTTTTCTTCTTTCTTCCTTACTTTCTTATTCCTATAATTGAGTCTGGGACCTGTAAGAGTGGATGGTCAAGGATGATGTAGAAGATGTCATCCATGACCAACTCAGTGACAAAGATTCATCACTGTAAAATCATTGGCAGCAAATGCACAGTTATTAACAGTATTATTATGCACAGTTTTTATATTTAAACATCATTGTATTGGATGCCATCAATAGAAAAGGTATTTTTTTTTGGTCCAAATGTAGGGTTCTAACATGAACAGGATTTTAGAGAGGAGAGGTATGATAGATCTCTGGAGAAAACTGAATGGGGATAAAAAGGAATATACTTTCTCCTCAGCGGTCAAAAATTGACCACATTCTATGGCATAAAAACCTCACAATTCTATGCAGTAAGGCAAAAATATTGAATGCATCCTTCTCAGATCATGATACAATAAAAATTATATGCAATAAAGGGCCATGGAAAGACAGACTAACAACCAACTGGAAATTAAATAATTTAATCCTAAAGAATGAGTGGGTCAAACAAGACATTTTACAATCAGTAATTTCATTCAAGAGAATGATAATAATGAGGAAACATACCTAAATTTGTGGGATGCATTAAAGGCAGTTCTTAGGGAAAGTTTTATATCCCTGAGTGCATACATGATTAAATTACAGAAAAGGGAGCTCAATGAATTGGGTGTGCAAATAAAAAAAAAAAACTAGAAAAAGAACGAATTCAAAATCCCCAATTTAATACTAAATTAGAAATATTGAAAACCAAAGGAGAGATTAATAAAATTGAAATTAAGAAAACTATTGAATTAATAAATAAAACCAAGAGCTGGTTTTATGAAAAAACCAACAAAATTGATAGACCCTTACTCAATATGATAAAAAAAAGAAATAAGAAAACCAAATTATAAGTATCAAAAATGAAAAGGGTGAATCTACCTCCAATGAAGAGGAAATCAAAACAATAATTAGGAATTATTTTTTCCCAATTGTATGCACATAGATTTGACAATCTCAGGGAAATGGATGAATATTTACAAAAATACAAGTTGCCCAGATTAACTGAAGAGGAAGTAAATTACTTAAATAACAACATCTCAGAAAAAGAAATTGAAAAAGCCATTAGTCAACTCCCTAGGAAAAAATCTCCAGGGCCAGATGTATTTACTAGTGAATTCTATCAAACATTTAAAGAACAATTGATTCCAGTACTCTACAAACTATTTGAGAAAATAAGTGAAGAAGGAGTCCTACCAAATTCTTTTTATGACACAAATATGGTACTGATACCTAAATCAGGAAGAGATAAAACAGAGAAAGAAAATTGTAGACCAATCTCCCTCATGAATATAGATGCAAAAATTCTAAATAAAATACTAGCAAAAAGACTACAGCAACTTATCTCAAGAATAATACACTTTGATCAGGTAGGATTTATTCCAGGAATGCAAGGATGGTTTAATATTAGGAAAACCATCAGTATAATTGATCATATCAACAATAAAACTAGCAGAAACTACATGATCATCTTAATAGATGCAGAAAAGGCTTTTGACAAAATACAACATCCATTCCTATTAACAAAACATTAGAAAGTATAGGAATAAATGGAGCCTTCCTTAAAATAATAGATAGCATCTATTCAAAGCCATCAGCCAGTATTATATGTAATGGGGAGAAGCTAGAAGCATTTCCCCTAAGATCAGGGGTAAAAGAAGGGTGTCCCCTATCACCGCTCTTATTCAATCTGGTACTAGAAATGTTAGCAGTAGCAAGTAGAGAAGAAAAAGAAATAAAAGGAATCAAATTAAGCAAAGAAGAGACCAAGCTATCACTCTTTGCAGATGATATGATGATATACTTAGAGAATCCTAGAGAATCCAGTAAAAAACTACTTGAGACAATAAATAAGTTTGGCAAAGTTGCAGGATATAAAATAAACCCACATAAATCCTTGGCATTCCTATATATTCCCAATGAAATTCAACAGCAAGATATAGAAAGAGAAATCCCATTTAAAGTTACTGTAGACATTATAAAATATTTGGGGATCTACCTGCCAAAACAAACCCAGGACCTATATGACCACAACTACAAAACACTTTTCACACAAATAAAGTCAGATCTAATTAATTGGAAAAATATCAATTGCTCGTGGCTTGGTCAAGCTAATATAATAAAAATGAAAATTTTACCTAAATTAAATTATATATTTAGTGCCATACCAATTAATTCACCAAAAAACTACTTTATAGAGCTAGAATAAATAGTAACAAATTTCATTTGGAAGAATAAATGGTCCAGAATATCAAAGGAATTAATGAAAAGAAATGCTAGGGATGGTGGACTAGCTATACCAGATTTCGATCTGTATTATAAAGCAGCAGTCATCACAACTACTTGGTACTGGCTGAGCAATAGAGGAGTGGATCAATGGAATAGATTAGGCACACGAGATTCAGCAGTCAACAACTACAGTAATCTATTGTTTGATAAACCCCAAGACCCTAGTTTTTTGGGATAAGAACTCACTATTTGACAAAAACTGCTGGGAAAACTGGAATATAGTATGGCAGAAACTGGGCATAGAACATTATCTAAAACCATATACTAAAATCAAGTCTAAATGGGTGCATGATCTAGGGTATAAAGGTTGATACTGTAAGCAGTCTCAGAAAACAAGGAATAGTTTACCTGTCAGATTTGTGGAGAGGGAAAGACTTTATGACTAAACAAGAATTCGAGAGCATTATAAAATGTAAAATCGATAATTTTGACTACATGAAATTGAAAAGCTTCTATACAAACAAAGCCAATGTAACCAAGATTAAGAGGGAGGTAGGAAATTGGGAAAGAATCTTTGCAACCTATGTCTCTGACAAAGGACTCATTTCTAAAATATACAGAGAATTGAGTCAAATTTATAAGAATACAAGTCATTTCCCAATTGATAAATGGTCAAAGGCTATGAACAGGCAATTTTCAGAGAAAGAAATTAGAGATATCTATAAGCACATGAAGAAATGTTCTAAATCACTATTCATTAGAGAAATGAAAATCAAAACTATTCTGAGGTACCACATCTCACCAGTCAGATTGGCTAAGATGACAAAACAGGAAAATGACAAATGCTGGAGAGGATGTGGGCAAATTGGAACACTAAAGCATTGCTTGTGGAGTTATGAACTGATCCAGCTTTTCTGGAGAGCAATCTTGAATTATGCCCAAAGGGCTATAAACCCTTTCGTATCCTTTGACCCAGCAATACCCCTCCTACGGTTATATCCCAAAGAGATCATAGAAGTGGGAAGAAGACCCATATGTACAAAAATGTTTATAGCCGCTCTTTTTGTGGTGGCAAAGAATTGGAAATTAAGGGGGTGCCCATCAATTGGGGAATGGCTGAACAAGTTGTGGTATATGCATGTTATGGAATACTATTGTGCTATAAGAAACGAGGAGCAGATGGCATTCATATTTACCTGGAGAGGCTTATATGAACTGATGCTGAGTGAGAAGAATAGAGCCAGGAGAAATTTGTACACAATTACAGACACAACATATGTGTGATGACCAGCTTTGATAGACTGGACTCTTCTCAGCAATGCAGTGATATAAGTCAATCCCAAAAGACTCATGATGGAGAGAAATGTGTGCATCCAAAGAAAGAACTAGAAAGAACTGAGTTTATATCCAGATGGAAGCAAAATACCTGATCTTTTTCCTTTTTTTTGTTAGGTTTTATGTCCTCTTTACCATTTTTCATTCCATCTGATACATTTCGTCTTTATAACCTGACTAATGTATAATGTGAAAGTGTTTACAGATCCTATACTTGACTATATGCCGCCATGGGGGTGAGGGGAGGGAGCAGGACAAAATGTGAAACTCAAGGAATTGTGGAATTGAATCCTGTAAACTAAAAGGAAATAAACAAATTAATTTAAAAAATAAAAGAATATGAGCTCCTCAAGGGTAAAAAAAAAAAAAAAAAAAAGGATGACCAGGTCAATTTTGTCTTCATTCTACTCTAGGCTGCACTCCTGACTACAGAACTTCTTTATCATGCATTCCACTCAAAATTCCTCACCCAGGAAGTTCACTTTAATGCTTCTCACATTGGAAGTATCCTCTGCCCCTGCAGGCTCTTCCTCTGAACCTTCCTAGAACCTTCATCTTAAGGAGAATGTCCATTCCTCTCTAGGCTGTACTCATGAATCTCCAGACTTTCTCTACCATGTTCCCACAGAGACATCCATCTCTTCTTCCCTTCTCCCCCATCCACTTCTATAGTTTCCTTTTATTTGTTATTTTCCCCCACTAGACTGTAAGCTTCTGGAGCATGGGGGCTATTTTTTTCTCCTTGTATTTGTATTCTTAACACAGTGCCTGGAACATGACAAACACTTATTAATGCTTGTTGACTTGGCTTGAGTTGACCCAGTTTCTCCTCCCACCTCCACTCTTGCAGGTTGCCATTGAAGAGTATAGTGATTGGGCAATATGAACAGTGGTGATGGAAGCAGCCCAACTTGGCATGTACTGTTGAATCACCTACACACTCTGAGTCACTGACATTTTCCATGATGATGTGGTTAAGGTGCTCACCATTAACTATTCGAATTGTTTGCTTTTTTTCCCTTCCAAGGGAGGAGAGGAGTTAAGGTAGAAGTGAATTAGAAGAAAATCCAGTTCTATTACTTATCACCAGCAGCAAGGTGTCCCATATTTCTAAAAAACTGTACTCAACTGTTGCTGCATTTTTACTGTTTACAAATTTATCACCATTGGAATAGGGGGAAAATAAGATAATATTTTTAAAAGCACTAAGCAGAGTGCCTGATACATAGTAGGTTCTCAATAAATGCTTATTTCTTCCTCTTTCCTCCTAGAAAAAGTGCCAGTCAGCTACACCTATGCCTGCAAGCAGGGTTTAATGATGGTGGCTTGAGAAAATGAGCTTTAGAAGAGATAAGACAGTTTTTCACCACCCTTAGAAGAAGCTGAGGTGTCAGGGAGAGGGAGGAATACTGACTCTCCACAAGAGAAAAAAAAGCAAATAAATCTTCATCATCCCTTACAATTAGTAAAGCAAAGTAGTATGGCTCTTTGTCTCTTTATGTGTCTCTCTCTGGGTCTGCCACTGTCCTTTCCCTCCATCTCTCTCTGCACATACCTGCACATACATATATGTTATCATTTCACAATTCTAGTCTTTCTACATGTGCAGGCATATTCCAAGTAGAGTCACACCCACATATGTTCAGGGCCTAGCCTTAATAATTGGATCTTCTACTTCCTCAATATGTGAAAATAGGAGAGACAGACAAAAAAAGAGACAGAGAGATTCATTATATGAAAATCGGGTCAGTTAGATATTCTCTATTTACTTTCTATGTGGGTATTCTAAATAATCATATAAACATTAGAGAGAGGAATATATTTATTATTTCATTGATTTAGGGAACTCCTAGAGGAGGACACCCCCTTTAACAATACAACATAATACTGTCTCTTAGAGTTTTACTGATAGGTTAAATGATTTCCCTGCACAATAAATGTGATTTGGAGGACTTAAATCACAAGGCTTCATTACTTTGAGAATAGTTCTTTACCCACTTACATTTCTAGTATGTTAGAGATACAAAACAAATACAAGATTTGTTTTTTGGTGGGGAGGGCATGACTGGGATGGGTACATTAGGAAAATCTTCCTACAGTAGATGTGGTGTGAGTTAAATTTTAATGACTAAGGATTCTAGTAGGCAGAAGGGAGGAAGGAGTACATTTCAGACATGAGGGATAGTTTGCAAAAGGCATAATGATGGGAAATGGGATATGTATGGAACAGAAAGAAGGTAAGTTTGGTTGGATCACAGAATATGTTAAGGAGAGTAATAAATATGATTCTTTGGTATCATGTTGTTCATGTGACTTTTTTTGTGTGATACATAATATTTCTATTTGATTCTTCAAGTAAGAGATAGACACTGCAGTTAAATGAGCAGGAGAGTGACATGGTTAGCTCTGTGTTTTAGGACTCTCATTTTGAAAGCTGATTATAGGATAGAATGGATTCAAATCAATAAGTTTTTATTAACCATCTACTACATGCTAAACACTGGAGGAGATAAAAGGAGTGAGGAAGATGCATTAGTTCAAATAGAATCTAAATAAAATATAGGTGAAGTATGAATAAGTAGTAATGGGACACCCATTGTCTAAGTTGGAGAAGGCATTCTTGTTCAGTTGAATAAGATGGTCTCTGATGTCCTTTCTAACTCTTAGACTTGGGCATTTTGTAAAATTTCTTGAGATATTGCCAATATCTCAAGGTTTGGGCTATCTTCTTGTGTGGCCCAGATAGTCACTGAAGATTTATTAAACATCTATTACATGGCAGACACTGTGCCAAGGGCTGGGGATACAAAGAAACACAAAAGATGCCCATAAGGACCCCATAGTCCATGGGGAACACAACATGAAAATAACTATTTATAAATAATATATGTAGAGAACAAATTGAAGATAATCAATAGAAGGAATGCACTAGCAAAAAAAGAATCAGGAAAATCTTCTCATAGAAGAATGGATATTAGCTGATGATTAAAGGAAGTCAGCCTCCTGGGAATCAAAGCTGAGGAGAGAATATTCCAGGCATGTGGAGCAATCTGTGAAGAAAAAAAATTTCTCATTCTGGAGGTGGAGTGTCTTGTGTGAAGAACAGCAAGGAAGTCAGGAACAAATATTAAAAAATATGTGGAGAGACTAAAGTGTTAAAAAAAAAAACTGGAAAGTTTTTAATAGGCCATTTTGTTAAGAGCTTTGAATGCCAATGAAAGGATTTTGTATTTTATCCTGGAGGTGATAAGGGAGCCATTGGAATTTATTGAATAGAGAGGCAACATGGTCAGATTTATGTTTTAGGAAGATTAATTTGACACTTAAGTAGATATAGTGGGGAGAGATTTGAGACAATGAGACCTATTAGAAGGCTACTGCAATACTCCAGACATGAGGTTATGGGGGATCCTGCACCAGGATGCAGGATCTATGTTAGAGGAGAGAACAGGAACAAGAGATATTATGAATGTAAAATTGATAGCCTTAGCAATGGATTGGTTATGGAGGATAGTGAGAGAGAATGAGGACTTGATGATAACACCAATGTCATGAGACTAAGTGATTGGGAGAATTATGGCACCCTTGGCATCAATGGGGAAGATTGGAAAGGAGGAAAGTTTGATGTAAAAGACAATAATTTCAGTTTGGGACATGTTAAGTTCAAGATGTCTACAGGAGACCCTCTTTGAGATGTCTAATAGTTAGTTGGAGATGCAAGATTGGAATTGGAAAAAAGAAGGCAGGACTGGATAAGTAGAAATTAGAAACATCAACATAAAGATGATAATTTGAAATCATGGAAGCTGATGAGATGACCAAATGAAATAGCATAGAGGGACCAGAAGAGCTCTGTGGGACATTCCTAGTGAGGAAGTGTGACCTGGATGAAGATGTAACAAAGGAAATTGAGTAGTCAGACAAGGAAGAAAACCAGGTAAGAGGAGAACAAAGTAAAGGCAGTGTCACAAGTACCTAGAGAAAAGAGAACATCAAGGAGAAGAAGGTGATTGACAATATCAAAGGCTGCAGGGAGGTCAAGAAGGATGAAGATTGAAAAAGGCCATTAGATTTGTCAATTAAGAGACAATTAATAATTTAAGAAAGAGTAGTTTTGGTTGAAAAGGTCAGAAACTGATCATAAATTTAAAAGAGTGGGAGGAAATGAAGTAGAGAAATCAAACCTAAGTGCCCTTCTCATTGAGTTTTAATGCAAAATGTAACTAGAGATATTTGACAATATCTAGTGGTAATGGACAGATCAAACAGGCTTTGTTTTTTGAGGACAGCAAAGAAGAGACAACTGTAGGCATTAGGGAAACAAGAAAAGTGTCAGGGTGGTGATGGTGGAGGAAATCTGCTGGAGAAAAAGGGATAGAATAGCTTCTGTGTGCACATAATGGACTTTAGAGATAGAAATCCCATAGCATCTGAAACCCAGTATTATGCTTCTCCTCTGAAACTGAATCCTGGATCCTGCCAGATCCTGGGTTATCCTGATTGTGTTTCCACAATATTCAAATTGTTTCTTCTTGGCTGCTTGTAATATTCTCTCCTTAATCTGGGAATTCCACAACCTGGCTATAATATTCCTAGGAGTTTTCTTTTTGGGATCTTTTTCAGGAGGTGATTGGTGGATTCTTTCAACCTCTATTTTGCCCTCTGGTTCTAAAACATCAGGGCAGTTTTCTTTGAGAACTTCCTGGAGGGTGATTTCTAGGTTCTTACTTTGATCATGGCTTTCAGGTAGTCCAATAATTTTTAAATTCTCTCTCCTGGATCAGTTTTCCAGGTCAGTGGTTTTTCCCATGAGATATTTCACATTGCCTTCTATTCTTTCATTTCTTTGGATCTGTTTAACAGCATCTTGATTTCTCATAAAGTCATTAGCTTCCATTTGCTCCAATCTAATTCTTAAACAATGATTCTCCTCATTGAGCTTTTGAGATTCTTTTTCCATCTGGCAAATTTGGCTTTTTAAGGCATTCTTCTCCTCATTGCCTTTTTGAGCCTCTTTTGCCATTTGAGTTAGTCTATTTTTTAGGTGTTATTTTCTCAGTCAGGCTGTTGAATCTCATTTTGTAATTTTCTTGCATTGTTCTCATTTCTCTTCCCAATTTTTCCTCCACTTCTCTTATCTGCTTCTTGAGGTCCTCTATGGCCTGTAACCAGCTTGTATTTTCCTTTGAATCTTTTGGTGCAGGAGTTCTGGCTTCATTGTCTTCCTCCTGTTCCATGCTTTGCTCCTTTTTGTCCCCAAAATAGGAATCTAATGTTGGTATCTTCTGTCTGCTTTGTTTCCTTTGCCTGATCATGTTGCCTCTCAGTCACTTGACCCCTGGGCTTTTTGCCACAGTAGGACTCTGCCACCAGACAGGGGAGCTTTCGTCCCAAATGCTGGGGTTTTCTCAGCTGCCAGAGGTATTAGATGGGTGCCCTCCCTGACATCTCCCCATGCTCTGGCAAGCTGGACACACACCTCAGGACCTCCACCCTAGACTGCAATCCATATCCAATAAGGTTAAAGCAAGAGCGATTACCCCTCAGACTGGTGCTTGGTCCCCCTACACTCTGCAGGCCAGAAGCTAAAGCCCCCATATGGGGCTGGGGGGGCCTGTGGCTTCTCGCCCTGGGGGAAAAAGCTATGCACTTCCACTTACTGAGTCCCAAAGTCCAGACAGCATTGACCTCTCACTTTGTCTTTCACATCTATGTGTTGATAAATCTGGAAAGGGTTACAGCTGCTGCTGACCTGGAGACCCTCTGGCTGGTGGCTGGTCAGGCCTACCCTGGGGCTAAAGCCTCAATGTGGGGCTGGGCTTGGCTCCCAGAGCACTGAGCTGGCTGATTCCTGCCAGCCTGCTGGGCTGTCCACAGTGGGAGGTTATCTTCTCTGTGTCATTTTGTGGGTTCTGAAGCTCCAAAGTTTGTTTAGAGTCCCCTTTATATGTGGATTGGGGAAGGTGGAAGCTGGAGCAGCAGGGAGGTCCTGCTTCTACTCTGCCATCTTGACTCTGCCCCCCAAGAAATGAATTCTAATATCCCTTCCAGCTCTGAAGTACTGGGGTTCTATAATAGGAAAAGTAAAGTGAAAGACTGAATAACTCAAAAGATGCAATAGAGGTAGCACATGCAAAATAGTGGTCGAATTTGTAGGACAAATTAAGTAGGTATAGGACTGAGACTTTTCTGAGAACATTATTTTTATTTCAATAAGTATGGTACACTTGGCAGAAAAATACCCAGATAGGTACCAGGCAAACATTTGTTGAACTGACTTATTTGCAGATGGGAAAAACAAATTCAATCTCGAATTCATTTTTTCTTTTCTTTCTTTCCTTTTTTCCTTTGTTCTCTGCCTTTTCTCTTATTTCCCTTTTCCTTTTCTTCCCTTTCCTTTCTTTCCATTCCCTTCATTCTCCTTCCTTCCTTTCTTTTCCTCACCTTTTTAATTTTGTATACCTAATTGTATAGATGGATTTTTATTTCTACATTATTGCTGGAATATTCTCTGACTCTCCTGCCTCCTGCACATCTACCTTTCCTCCCAATTAGGACGTGGGGTCTGGTTTCAGTGATTATATGGACAAATCCACAATCTTTCATATCATCTTTCACCTTTTATTATTCTACTGGGATGTCCAGATGATTATTTCAGCTCTTCACAAGGCAGCTTAGATTGGCCATTATTTTCTCAACACTTTAGGGAAGGGATAAAAAGCCTGTTCCTTTACAGTACCTCTGGCCTAGAAGTCTCTGGGGATTGGAAGGACTGTGGCAAAGAAGCCACTCCTCTGGGTCACATCCTTTGCTCAGACAATGAGGCTTCATTTGTGAGAATGTTGCTAAATTGGCACCTTGAAAAGCAATCTTCTGTGTCTCTCCTGGGCTATTTACGAGTGTCTGAGGAATGGTATAAAAGAGAGACCCCCACGAGAAATGCAAGACTGTGATCTGCTGCTTTTCAGTGACAAAGATAGGAGGGCTTCTAAGCAACCTGATCAGGCTTTTGTAATTTCCCTTTTTTATACACACTCACATTCTCAGTAAATAGCTTTTTCTACCCCAGAACTTTAATTCACCACCTTCTATAGTGGACAGGTTCAGACTGAGATATACAAAAGGATAATAAATCTATGACTGAAAAAAATCTGAGTCCATTCAGTCCAACCCCCTCTCTTTATAGATGAGGAAACTAAGGCCCACGGAAGTTAAATAACTTGCCTATAATCCCTCAGACTGTATTGAGAACCCACATCCTCAGACTTCAGAACCAGCACTCCTTGCACTCTGCTAAGACATTCAGACTCTGCATAAGAGGTGGGAGGGAGATTATCGTGTGTCTTCTGACAGTCGTTAGCACAGTCTTAGCAACAAGTCTTCTGGTGGATACAACTGAAGATTCGATCAAGTATTAAAATATGGGACAGGGTTTTATGCATATAATGTTCAGAAATCCTGTTCCAGGTCTCCCCTTCTCCCTGCAGCCCAAAAGCCACTTGTTCCTTCTTCCTGCCTATTAGTGACCATTCCTCCTCCAGTGACCTCACTCAGGAGCTACATCAGGGCTGATTAAGCACCACTAATTTTGCTTAATCACTTCTGAAGACAAGAAGGCTTCTGAATTTATCAGCTTTCCTTTCTCTAAATGAAATGATGTATTTTCATCACAAAAGCTTTGAAACCAGTTTAAGATTAGGTTCATGAGACCTAGAAAAAAAAAAGGACAGGGCAGGAAAGGAAAGAAAAGGAAAGGAAAGGAAAGGAAAGGAAAGGAAAGGAAAGGAAAGGAA
>NW_027187298.1:1138973-1242914 GCF_028583685.1 Petaurus breviceps papuanus | reverse complement strand
AAAGGAAAGGAAAGGAAAGGAAAGGAAAGGAAAGGAAAGGAAAGGAAGAGGGGAGGGGAGAAGAGAGCAAAGGAGAGGAGAGGAGAGGAAAGGAGAAGAGAGGAAAGGAGAAGAGAGAAGGGAAGGGGAGAGAAGGGAAGAGAAGAAAAGAAATGAGGAGGGAAAACACCAAAAGTTGATTAATGTGATTTTTTTTTTGTCTTTTAATGGAAAAGTTGTATGAGTGGTTGGATGAATATCAATGAGAAAAGGAAGCCTTCCTGTCACCCAGTGTAAGCAGCTAGAGGATTCACTAATGGCCTTGCTTCTGCTGTTGCTAAAGGGAGGCAATAAGACAAATTGACCACCTCAGTAGAAAAATTTAATAAATAGAAGGCTTCTCTGATGGATGCTATTGATTGTGTTTTATTTGAATGAGGTTGCCTGGACCGGATTGGTTGCCTTGTAATCAGCTCCATCTTTACTTCAGTGTTAATAAATATTTGACTTCTCAACTCTGGGTCCTTCTCCCACAGTTTCATTGCATCATCGACCTCATAGGCAAGCACAGTGACCCTTGCCTTTCCCATCGATCTTTCATGTGTTTATCAGCTTGATTCACACTAGAGCCATCTCCGCTTCTTTTTCTTTTTAAAAAATAAGGTCAATTTAAATCAATAATGCAAATTTGCCCATTTTTAAAAGGTACCCTTGGAAAGAGAAGTCATTGATTTACAGAATTGTGAAGAAATGTTGCTGGTTTGACATTTTGTAAAGCAATTTAAACTAGTATGTGTCACCATGTAAAGAGCCGTGGCTTCTAGAAAGATTGGTGCAAATAAAATGCTTAGAAAGTTTCTAAAAATGCCAATTATTATTTATTGATTAGATGAATTTTGAAATATCTGTGTATGACATAGATCCAAAAACTATCCAAAGAAGTGCAGCACATAGCTATTAGCTATTTTAACAGTGTTTACAGCATTGGGAGCTATCTCCAAATGGTAGCAGTTGCCTTGAGAGGTAATGAGTCTCTCTATCACTGTGGTACATGAGCAGAGCATGTTATAGAGGATTTTTTAAATTGTTATTTAGTCATTTCATTTGTGTCTGACTTTTCATGACCTCATCTGGGGTTTTCTTGGCAAAGATACTGGAGTGGTTTGCCATTTCTTTTTTTAGTTCATTTAACAGATGAGGAAACTGAGGGCAAATAGGCTTAGGTGACTTGCCCAGGGTCATGCAGCTAGTGTCTGAGGCCTGATTTGAATTCAGGTAGATGAGTCTTCCTAATTCCAAACCTGTTGCTCTATCTACTGTGCCAGCTAACTACCCATACGGTGTATTTGTGCTTTGGGAAGAGATTATCAGAGATAAGCTCTAAAATTCTATAATTCTAAACATGAGGGGAAATTTTCTTCTAGGATTTTGTCTGAAGTACCCAATTGACAGTATCCAACACTGACTCTCTAGGATTCTTTCCCTGACTACTTCAGATGAAAGCAATATTTCTCCACTTCCAAATTTCTGGTAGTCCTTTGCCCAGACCTCATTTCTGTACTTATTTTATGCTTTGTATCATAGTTATTTGTTTGTGTGCTCATCTTCTTCATTCAACTGTAAACATCTTTCTTTTTGTTCTTCCTTCCTTCCTTCCTTCCTTCCTTCCTTCCTTCCTTCCTTCCTTCCTTCCTTCCTTCCTTCCTTCCTTCCTTCCTTCTTTCCTTCCTTCCTTCCTCCCTCCCTCATTCCCTCTCTCTCTCTCTCTCTCTCTCTCTCTCTCTCTCTCTCTCTCTCTCTCTCTTTCTTTCTTTTTTTTCCTCTTTTTTTGCTTTTTGGTAAAGGCAGGTCATTTGGATTTAAGCAATCTGCCCAAGGTCACATGGTTAGTGAGTGTTAATTGTCTGAGGCCAGATTTGAACTCAGGTCCTCGTAACTTTAGGGTTGGTGCTCTATTCACTGTAGACCTAGCCACCCCCTGTAAACATTTTTCAAGCAAGATATGCATCATATATATTTTTACATCCCCTGTAACACAGGGCTTTGAGCACACTAGCTGATTAATGAATATTTGATAAATGTGTCTTGTCCCCAGTCGGTGAGGCAGAACACTAGTGTCTTATGGGAACGTTATTCTCCACAGGCAAAGGTAAGTATGATGCTGGACATACACAGCCACTCAGGAGGGTGCCTATGTATACTGACACTCGTGCTTCCTTAGAGCCTGGTCCAAGTAAGAGCATGGTTAGGTGCTAGAGAAGTAATATTTCTTTCCTCCACATATGCACTCTACTACTCACACCATGAATACATACCTAGCCTTGATTTCTGGTTTTTGTCTCTCTTTTTGGTGTTATACTTTGGTTTCAAATCTGAGACACTCTAGAAAGGTAACAGTGAAGGGGTGAAGAGGTAGGGAACTTCTCATCTATAAAATGAAGGAGGTAAGACTACATAATTGTTAATCTTCTATCAGTCTATAGAATGGGTGGCCAAGAAGAAAATGAGAAAGCTTAAATTTCACCTGGCTTTCTCCCTTCAGTCACTCTAGTAATCACAGGACTAAGTAATTAAAGGAACCTTGGATGTCCCCTGAGGGTTAGCCCTGGACATTAAAAAACAAACAAAAACACAAAACCCCTGCATCTCATAGAGGTCAAATGATTTGCCCGAGACCAAAGGTACCTAGTAACAACAATACCAGGATTCATGCACATATAGTACATGTCTATCACCTTTTTATTGGAGATAAAGTGATTACATTACTAGATAAGACTAATCTTTATGTTATAATTTCAAGCCCAGCAAAAAAGGTCCCAATCTTCTAATCACTTCCTGTATCTGTTCACTGATGCCTAAAACCCCTCCACCAAAGGACCAAACTTTTCATTTTACAATTAGAGTCAAGCTTTAAAATGTGAATACACTCGGTCATTATGGCAGAGTAAAATATAATACTCCCTCTTCCGAGAACAAGCTTGGATGAGGGAACCAAAAGGAATTTGGGGATTGCACAGAATTGAGAAGGTAGAAAGGGGATATTGGGACCAACTGGCTTTGTAGTCTTGCTGAGAGTTAGACCTGATAGCAGGTGTTTTCATGACTATTTCTTACAGATACATCAAGGAATAAATAAACTAAACTAACACTTTTGGCAATGAGTAAAAAAAAAATAACAACCCAGTATGGTTTGTGTAATTGAGTAATATGTGAAAGGACTGCAAAGGTAGGAAGGGCCAGGTAGTAAAAAGCTTAGATTTATAGTCAGAGGAGTTTATCTTTGGTTCTAGAGGCAATAAATAGGGAACCACTGGGGTGCATCGAATAGGGAAGTGATATGATCAGACCTGTGGTTTAAGGAAAATCACTTTGGCATTTGTATGGAGGATGACAGATTGGAATAGGGAGAGGCCTGAGATAGGAAGATCAAGTAGGGAGCTATTGCCTTAGTCAAGAAGATGAGAGGTGATGAGGAACTGAACTAATGATAGTGACTTGGTCAGTGGAATGCTATAGACATGTAGGTCCTTGTGTCAAAAAAAAAAGAGTCTAGACTTCAGTGGCATGTCTCATGATAAGCCCTAAGGATGTGTGTGTGTGTGTGTGTGTGTGTGTGTATGCATGCACATGCTGTGGAATCCAGCAAGAAACAGGTTAAAAGCTAGATGGGTTTGTTTACCTGTATGAGCACCAGTGTGTCCTCAGGCCCGGCACCTCCTTTCCAGTAAGCAGGATTAAAGATGTGCTCAAGCTGTCTTTCACTTTTAAACATTCTCTGTCATGAAAAATGAATCCTTGAAATGCTACTTCACATCAGAGGCATTTTCAAATTGTGTCAGAATAATTTTCATTTCTTCTATGACAGGTGAGGAGCTTCTAAAGTTCTTCTGCTCAAAGAATCTGTAAGGCCAGAAAAGTCTGGACATATTCATGTGATCACAGATCACCCAAGAGGTGTCCTGTCAATCAAGTTGAAGTTTTAAAATAAAATTAGTTTAGCTGTCTAACATATAGGCCCTCATGATACCTTGTATATACTTCCCATGCATCCATGTTCCATTTTGTATTACTGATTTATATGTCCTATACCATAACACATGAGATAATATTTGTAAAGAGCTTAGCAACTACTGTGTGCCTGTCACCTTTGTTGTTGTTATTGGGACATCTAGGGGGTAAAGTAAATAGAGTGCTGGGCCTGGAGTCAAGAAGACATGAATTCAAATCTGGCCTCAGATACTTACTGGTTGTGTGACCCTAGGCAAGTCACTTAACCCTGTTTACCTCACTTTCCTTATCTATAAAATGAGTTGGAGAAGAAAATAGCAAACCACTCCAGTAGCTTTACCAAATAACAACATTGTTAAAGAACTTAGCACCTACTGTGTGCTTGTCACATAGTGAAGGCAAAAAGGCATCATGGTATAGTAGATAAGAGTACTGGCCTCAGAGTTAGGAAGGCTAGTTTTAAATCCCATATGTACTGTCATCTTCATTACCCTAGAAAAGTCGTTCAACTTTCTTGGCTCAGGCAACTCTCTAAGATTTATCTACTTAATATATAGGATTAAGGAATATAATTCTGAAGGCTCTGCTGTATTATAATAAATAGTGATGAATACTACAATGGTGTTCTTCCTCTAATATTTTTAACCTCTCTTGGTTCCCTTTAATTAGGGTCCATATAGAGATATGGCGAATACTTAAAAGTCATGGCTGCCTCTTCTATGCTGTTTCTTTGCTTCACTAAAAGTAAATAGAGCATCAGCCTTGAAATGTATTCAGATGTGAATTTGAGTTCAACAGCTCTGGAGTTCCCCACTTAGATGGAACTAATTGACAATAGTAGAATTTTCTGCATTTGAAAAGACAATCACTGCTAAGAGGAAGAAGCCAAAACTGGCCTTGCTGGCCAGTAGATGTGGCTTTTGAGGAGACAGGACAGAGAGAAGCTGAAATGTAAAATTCTTAATCATCAGTCCCACAAATTGCTTAATGTTTAGATGGTTTTAAGTGTCAGCTTCCAGATAGAGTGAAGCAGGTAGTTAGTTTTAATAGTTGTTTCATTTCTCGCAGTCTTTCTGTCAGTGCAACACACTTTGAGTGTATTATATAATTCATTTATTTTGTATGGAGGAAATAAATGTTGTTTTCATACCTTATCCATACTGTACATTAAGCTTCTTTCTACACTTTGGGGATACTTTAGATGTGGGCCAAACCATAAGCTTTAAGTAAATCATCCATCCCTAGGGTTCTAAAAGATGGGAACATAATAAACCAAAGAAATTATTAAATGAGTATGATCCCTCTCCACACACACACACACACACACACACACACACACACACACACACACAGAAACTGAGAGAGAAATTGACCCTCTGGACCCAGCAATGGTTATTACAGTTAGATGTGAAGAATTCAACTAGCGTTTAAGGGGATGATTTCAATTAACCTCCAAGTGCTTAATGCCTTTTAGGGTGCTCAACATTTATTAGGGGCACATCTGAGTTTGTTTATTTTTCAAGTAATCCTCCATGTCCTATCATCAAAGGAGCTCTCTCTCCTTGCCTACTTTTTGCCCCTTCCCTAGTCCTAGGAAACCCCAAATCCATTTAGGCTGCATGATCACAGGTCTTAGATGAAATAGGGCTCACGAATTCTATTTATTCTGATGAGATAAATAACCTCTAGGTTTTAGCAAATATCCTGTTAATAACACTTAAAGTTCTCCAGGTCTCACAATCTGTCCCACCTTTATACAACATCTTTAGACAACATCTGATATGTTCCAGGGAGTCCTGGGCCTTGCCTAGTATAGCACCCTTAGAATTTCTGAATCTTCCTATCTTTCTTATACATGAATTTTGTTTTATACATCCTTTCTCTCAATTAGAGTATCAAATTTCCTCAAATAGAGAAGCTCATTCATTCATTCATTCTTGGTTCCTTGTATTGACAGAAAATCCACTAGGGCATGTCACCTTACATGCTGGTACAAATCAGAAAATTTTCACCAAGCTCAGTTGGATTTCTCATCTGAGGGTCAGGGTGACAGTTGACACCAGTCCCAGCCTCAATTGTCTCATCTAGCCACATTAGAAAAAAATCAACAGAGGCTGGTGTTAAAAGAGATCAGGCTTCCCCCATCTACTACCATCTTGAAAACTCTTTGAAATAATTCTTTTCTTGCATCTTTTCCTTCTTTGTATCTCCCTCAATGTCTACCAGAGTTCTCAGCACATAGTAGTGCTTCAAGCAATGTAAATTGACCAAATAAATGTATTTTACATAATTATACATAAATACATGTCCATAACACAGTGAATTATTAATAAGAAGTTCATATGTAATGTAATTCAATACTTATTCCTATTAGGTGGGTCATAGGCTCATAGATATAGAACTAGAAGGGACCACAGGGACCCCTTAGTCCAACTCATTTATTTTACAGGTGAGGAAACTGAAGTACAGGGAGTTTAAGTGACTTGGCTATCATCACAAAAAAAATAATATCAGTGATTTTATATGAAACTAGGTCCTTTGAATTCAGAATGAGTATATTTTCTAAAACACTATGATGCCTCCTCATTTTTTCAAGGTTCAGGATGTGTTTCTACTTTAAGATAATTAATGTAGAAAATCTCTTTCTAAGCCTTAAAGTGCTAAGTAAATGTCAGCTAATGTTACCACTACTGTTATTTCTATGATTCATGAGTGAATCTTGAGTCACCTCTACTAAAGTCTTTCTTTGATGCCTCATCTTGGCATGTTGATGACCCGGGTTCTTAAGAGTTATACCAGTGTAAGGGTGGGATGATTGAATAAATCAATCAAGTCAGTCCACCCCACTTAAAGTAAGTGATAAGATGTTCAATCAATAAATCTCTTCAGAGTAAGTGTGAAAAGTTTTGAATGTCACTGGATAAAGTAAAAAGACACCAGACAGAAAGTCTGTTCCAACTGCCTGAGAAATGTCATCATGCCCTCTGAGTCATGTATAAAAGCACGAGTTAGCTGGAATCAGTCAGTTCCAGCAAGTGTCAAAGAGCCCTGAGAGAGATAATTCCAATAATCCCCTGAGAAAAAACAGCATGGGGGTTAAGGAGATCTCATCTTAGGTGTCTTCTCCCACATCTGTGACTGGTTCGTTTGAATTCCAAAGGGACTGGAGGATGTTGGATTTCCCATTCTCCCATAAGTGTCCTAGCAGCATCTCCAGATCACCTAAAGTCAATTTCTAAACTAGGCTCAAAGGAAAATCCAAATGTTGAGTCATAATGCCACAAAAAGCCCAGCAAAAGAAACTATATCATGCTTAAAGGAAACTAATTAAGCACTCCACTAATGGGAGAAGAGGACTTCTAGCAACCCAATTTTGTGAATTATCCTTTTTCCACATATCTGTAAGTTTGAGCCCAATTTCTACTAGTATCTGTATGTACTGGTAGGATAGTATATCAATAACAGACTTGGAGGGAGGGAGTGGACCAATAGCTCTTACTGTGCCATCTTAGTAAGTGCCCATATATAAAAACTATTAAAGAATGGTTGACTAAGTGATTCCTAACTGATGATGTCAAAGGAAAGCACAATAGTGAGGGCTTGAAGCCAATGGCATTATATTAGCTCTAACTCTTCAAGAGAGGCCTCAAACCATGACAGCAAGATGTAGACTTTCTCTATGACCCTAGACTCATCTATGAGAGTGGAAATGGGATCAGGATTCTAAGCAGTTAATGGGTTATTTCATCAATGAATAAACTCTGGTGGGTCTCATGACCCTAGGAAGGCTTTGCTCAATAGTACAATGGATGGCTTGCTGGATTTGGAGGCTAGAAAACCTCAGTTTGAATCCTACCTCAGATAGTTACTCACTACATGACAATGATCAAGCCATATAACATCTCTCCCCTCTTTCCTCATTCAAAAAATGAGGATAATAATAGTACTTCACAGGGTTGTTTTAAGGATCAAATCAAATGAGAAAATGTATAATGCCTTTTCAAATCTTATAAATAATTGATGATAAATATAATGACAATGAACACAGTGGCAAACTGTATTTAAAAAAAATTTTTTTTTGCTTTTTGGAGGGCAATTGGGGTTAAGTAATTTGCCCAATGTCACACAGCTAGTTTTTTTTTTTTTTTTTTTTTGTGTGTGTGTGTGTGTGTGTGTGTGTGTGTGTGTGTGAAGTGTCTGAGGCCAGATCTGAACTCAGGAGCAAATTGTATTTTTAAACCCAGAACTAATGCAATTAAATTTATGTCTAACATAAAACATTTTTGTGTATAACTCAAGACCATCTACAAAGTCTAGAAGGATTGTAACCTCATTGGAGTGGTAGATTATCCATTTTAATTAAATAATGGAAATTGAAGTTTTGAAATAAATGATAATAATTAAGATAAAGATAACAAGATGTATAAAAGAAAAATTTTAACTGCTGTAATTTCTCCATGTTTGTGGGCTGAGACTAAGGAAATTAATTTACAGAGTTGAAAACTACTTGTTGCATGTGTAATAAGAGAAAATTTCAGCCAAAGTTAAGGATTTGGTACTTATTGAGTATTAGAACTAGTTTTGGGGCATATAAAAATGCAGGTAATGATAATAATAATAAACATTTAATAAATTCTTTTTGACTGACTAAATAAATTAATGAATGAAGCAATGAGATGCCAATCAGTATGAGGTCAGCCATTGATGATGCAATTGTTATACTGTACTGGACAGAGGAGTTGGGTTCTTTTTGTTTGTTCATTTGTTTTTTGCGGGGAGGGGGGTTAAATCATACTGAGTTGTCTGCTTTGACCAGAACGTAGGATATGTGAAGAGATTCTACAAGATAGAGCTAGAGTAAGGTGAATATTCTTTAATGCCAGATTAAGAAATTTCAACTTCTTTAGGCAATATAAGAGAGATAATGAAAAGTTTAATTTTTTCCAAGGAAATAATAGGAGCAATATTTTTACTTAAGGTCAATCATCCTTTGAATATACCATTAGTCTATTCCTAGAACCCAATGTTCTGTGATTTCACCAGTGTGGGGAACTTCCTCTGCCAAAACTAATCATAGCCTTTCTGTCTTATGAAAGATGCTTAACAACATAGGCATTAAGAGACTTGGGTAGAGTCATACATCTAGCAATTTGCACAGGAGAGATTCTCAGCCCAGACTTTCCCTATTCCTGGACCAACATGCTCTGTACTGTGTCACAATACCTTGCTCAAATGAGGAGAATAAAAGTGGTTTAAGCCAACATCTGGATCCAGATGAATTTGCTTCTGAAGAAGCCTCTGATCAGAATGTTCTCATCAAGGAAACAGGAGCCAAAATTGTCCTATTAGATTGGGGCCGTTTTCAACAAGTTTTCCAATTTTACAAACTGAATAAGACTAAGATATTTTAATACTAAGTTTATAGATCAACCAAAGTATTAAGTAGTAATAGGGGTGACTAATATTTTTTCTTTTATATAGCTTCTTTTTTCACTGGTTATGGGCTTCAGTATAAGCACCACGGTCTGTAAGCAGTTTTCTTTTTCTACTCCAACAAGCATAGACACTGTACCTTTAAAAATCACATTCTTATTATTTCGTTAAGATTGAGAAATTAACAGAATAACAAATTTGCAAAAATATATTATATATATATACATATGTAAGAGAGAATAGGTGTGTGTGTGCACATCTGATTTCATTAGAATAGGAAATACCTAAGAAACTATCTTTAACAATTCAGATCATCAATCACTCTGTAATTTATTGTCTTAGAGTAATGATTAGAGCAATAAGAGGTTAAGTGATTTTTCCCAGAGTCAAATAATATGTACATATGTGTTGTTGTTTGGTCATTGCAATTACATCTGACTCCTTGTGGCCCCATTTGGGGTTTTCTTGGCAGAGATACTGGGATGTTTTGCCATTTCCTTCCCTGGCTCATTTTATAGATGAGAAAACTGAGGCAAACAAAAGATAAAGTAATCTTGATACTCAGTAAGTATCTAAGGTCAGATTTAAACTCAGGAAGATGAGTCATCCTGACTCTAGGTCAGACACTCTATCGAGCTACCTACCTGCCTTGGATATGTGTGTACATATCCATACATTTTCAGATGTATATTGGAGGCAATGTAAGTTAGGTTCCAGACCACTACAATACAGGGACTATTGAGTCACATAAATTATTTTGGATTCCCAGTGCATATAAAAGTTATATTTATACTATGCTGTAGTTGAAGTGTGAAATAGTATTATGTCTTTTTAAAAAAAAGTATGTGCCTTAATTAAAAAATACTTTATTGCCAAAAAGTACTATCTATCATCTGAACCTTCAATGGGTTGTAATCTTTTTGATGGTAGAGAGGAGTCTTGCCTTGGTATTAATGGCTGCTGACTAATCAAGGCTGTGCTTACTGAAGGCTGGAGTGGCTGTGTTAGTTTCTAAAAATAAGACAAAAATGAAGTTTGCACATCAATTGACTCCTTCTTTCATGAAAGATTTTGCTGTAGCATGGGATACTGTTCAATAGCATTTTACCCACAGTAGAACTTCTTTCAAAATTGGAGTGAATCCTCTCAAAATATGCCATTGCTTTATCAGCTAAGTTTATGTAATATTTGTCAATATCTTTGCATCTCAGGGAATAGGGAGACCCAAGTAGAGGAAGAGAGATGGGGAACAGCTAGTCAGTGGAGTAGTCAGAACACACATTATTTATCAACTAAATTCTCCATCTCATATGGATGAGGTTTTGGTCACTCCATTTACAATAATAACATCAAAGATCATTGATCATAGATAATTATAACAAATTTAATAGTAACAAAACACTTGAAATAGTGTGATAATTATCAAAATGTCACAAAAAGACATGATGTGAACATATGCTGTTAGGAAAATGATGCTGATAGACTTGCTTGGTACAAGGTTCCACTACCCTTCAATTTGTTTTTAAAAAACAATCATACAAATTAGGTGGAGCTCAATAAAACAGGGTATGCTCTTATAAACAGATAGATAGATATAAATATATATGCATCTATATACATGTATATTTATCTATACACACATACATTTATACATACATATATTTCCATTTAACCTAGAAGGTATTTACTTAGCCTATACTATTTGCAAAACCCTCTAATTTGAGCTAAAGAATGGGGAATGGGAATAGGAAAGCATATAGTGACATCTGAAATAATTCATTTCAACAAACATTTATTAAGCATCTAAAATGCAAGGCACAATGCCAGACACTTAGGATAAATGCTCAAATAAATCTGTCTGTGGTCTGATTGATGTGGATGTTCCCTCAAACTAGTCAGAGAGCAAGAACTCCTTGGGTGCACATCTGGTGTGACGCTCCTGTCTTCCTACAAGTCAGTCCTTCAACTAACATTTACTAAGTGCCTACTATGTACCAGGAACTCTGCTATGTAGGAGAATCCAAAGAAAAAAGCAAAAAATAAAGAAAACAATAGCAACAAAAAATATAATTCCTGCTCTCAAGGAGTTAGTCTAATGGGATGATATAATATTCAAACAACTGTGTATAAACAAGATATATACAGGATAAATTGGTGGCAATTGAAGAGGGAAAGCACTAAGATTAAAGAGGACTGGAAAAGGCTTCTTGGAGAAAGTGGGACATCAGTTGAGACTTGAAAGAAACCAGAAGGCAGAGATAGAAGGCAGAGAGAAGCCAGAACCTTCAGAACAGTCGGTGAAAATGCTCAGAGTCAAGAAACAGAGTCTTATAAGAACAATAACAAGGAGACCAGCTCCCTAGAACAGAGTATGTGGCAGATAAGAATGTAAGGGTAATATACATGAATACTGGAAAAATATAAAGGGTTAGGTTATGAAGGGATTTAAAAATCAAAAGTGGACTTTATATTTGATCCTTAAAGTGATATGCAGCTAATTGAGTTTATTGAATAGAACTGATATGTTCAAACCTGTGTTTTATAGCAAGACAAATTAGACATGGGTAAAGAATAAAATGGAATGGGAAGAATCTTTAAGGCAGGAATAACCATCAGGTTATGGTACTAGTATAGGTGCTAACTGACAAGGAGCTGTACTAGAGTGGTTGCAGTGTTAGATGAGAGGTGGTTAAGTATATGAGAGATTTTACTAAGGTAGAAATGACAGGACTTAGCAAGTAATTACATATGGAAGAGGTGAGAGAGTGAAGAGCTGAGGATGACATCTAGGTTATAAACCTGAGTAACTGAGAGGATAATGCTCTCCTCAATAGTATTGGGGAAATTGGGGAGAAGGGAGGGTTTTGGGGGAATGATAATAAGTTCAGTTTTTGACATTTTGATTAAGATGTCTAACAGGCCAATGTAGATGTTAGATGTCAGAAAAGAAGTTAGAGCTAGACAAGTAAATTTGAGAGTCATCTGAATAAATATGAGAATTAAAATCATGAGAGTATTAAATGAGATAGTAAATGGGGAAAAGAAAATAGAGCCAACAACAGAGCATCAGGGGACTTAACATAGTTAGCTGGCATGATTTCAGCAACAACTCACAGAAAGAGTGATCAACTAGGAGAACTAAAATGGAGTGTCATGAAAACCCAGAGAGAAAAGAATATTAAGGAGAAAAGGGGGGCAAGCAGTGTCAAAAGCTGCAGAGAGATCAAGAGAGATGAAGATTGAAAAGAGGTCATTAGATTTATCAATTAAATGACCATTAGTCCTTTTGGAGAGGTTGGTTTCTATGAAATTATGAGCTCAGAAGTCAGACTAAAAAGTATTAAGAGGAGAGTAAAAGGAAAGAAATAGTAAAAACCGATAGTAGATATCCTTCTCAAGGAATTTATCCACAAAAGGGAAGACAGAAAATAGCTAGTAGGAATGGGCAGATCAAGTGCTAGTATTTTGAACATGGCAGAGACATGAGAATGTTGGTAGGCAGTAGGAAGCAAGCTGGAGTAAGGGAGTGATTGGAGATTAATGAGAAAA
This sequence comes from Petaurus breviceps papuanus, assembly GCF_028583685.1. Lineage (NCBI taxonomy): Eukaryota > Metazoa > Chordata > Mammalia > Diprotodontia > Petauridae > Petaurus > Petaurus breviceps. The sequence continues at coordinate 1,229,945 of NW_027187298.1, read as the reverse complement.
TAGGGATGATAGCACAATCTGCTGAAGAAGATGGAATGGAATGGAATTTGCCTTGAAAAGGAGAAGAGTCACTTCTTCTTGGGAAACGAGTTAAGGAGGAGATAGTAGCAATAGAAATCTAAATGATTTGAGATGAGAAAATGAGAAAAAAGGAAACTTTTTGTGAATGGTCTAAATTTTTTCCAATAAAATATGAGGCAAATTATTTAGTTGAGAGGGTTTGGGGTAACGGGAACTGTGGTAGTTTTGATGAAAAGAAATTTTTAAAAGATTTTATGGTAAGTAGGTTAGTTCTTCAGTTTGGGAGATGTAAAAGGTTTATCATGCTGAAGTGATGACCCCATTGAGATTATGAAATATAAACTTGTAGTGGAGCCAGTCAGTATAGTTTTATGATTTTCTTCAGCTCCATTCAGTAGCACCTAAGTTTGAAGAAGGCAGCAGATAGTGAAAGAAATCTGAGTTAGAGTTTGAAGATCAAGACCTTGAATATAATATAGAGAGGCAATGGACTTGAGAGAAGAAGCCAAGGGTTCAAAAAAAGGGAAGGATCAAAGAGTGTAGCTAGTACCAGGGTGATGTATAGGGAAAATTAGAGAACAAGGTTTAGAGTTGGAAGGCAGAGGGAGAGGTGGAATGCCAATAGATAATGGTCAGACAAAAGAATTTCAGAGTTCATGAACAGGGAAGAGGAACAATTGTGGGGGATGGCAAGAGCAGGGGTATAATCCTGTCTATGTTTAGCTGTGATAAGGTAGAGAAGATAGTCATGGAAAATGAGTAAATTGAAAAATTTGGAAGGTTAGGGTATTTTGTCACTGAAGATTCACTCCAGATGCTGAAAGTAGGGTTAGGATAGGATGCTATTCTTTCTCCAGACATCCAAAGGATACAAGGAGTACACAAGATGTCTAAGGATCATCCCTAGCTTTTTTCATGTGTTTGACAGGCCCATCTTCCATTCCCATCATATTTGTACTTGACATACTTTGCTGCTGTCAAGAGACAGCATAATATAGTAGAGTGCTATATTTGAATTTAGGAAGACCTGGGATCAAATCTTGCTTCTGATATTTATGACATTTTTGTGACCATTGGTGAATCACTTAGCCTCTTTTAAGTTATAGTTTCCTCATTTTAAAAAGTAAGTGGGTTGGAATTCATGATCTCTAATCTTCCTTTCAGCTCTACCTCTATTACCTGAGTTGTCCTCCAATTTCCATCACCAGAAAGCAGGAATGAACAAACACAAAGAACAGAGGTACATGTTGAAAAGTCATATGTCACATATCACAATCTGTTGGGGAGGGACATAGACCTCTCTACATACATCATTGTCAGTTTTAGCTGAATTTCAGCAAGGCAAGAAAGAGATCAAACAAGGGAAAAACATGGTAGACTAGTACCTTTTGAATACCCCAGTTCTGGCCACATAGCCAATCAAAGGTCTACTTTCTCTCACATGACTAGCAGACCAAAATCAGTATGCCTGCACATGCTCTGAAATTAGTGAGGCTTACATCAACTGAGTACTCTGCACAGGCTGATAAAAACTAGACTTAATGGCTAGTTCCTCATGATTAATAATAATATTTAACATTTATACAGCACTTACCATGTGCCAGGAACTGTGTTAAGCACTTTACAATTATTACCTCATTTGATCCTTAGAACAAACCCTGAGAGATAGGTACTATAATTCTCTCCATTTTACAGATAAGGAAACTGGGGAAAATGGTGGTGAAATGATTTGTCCAGAGTCACACAGCTAGTGTCTGAGGCTGGATTTCAACTCAGGACTTTCTTATTTCAGGCTTGGTGCTACTAGTTACCTAGTTTTTTAAAATAGCAATATTAAAAAAAATTAAAAGAAATATAATATTATGTAGAGGGTAGCTACATATCCCAGTGGTTAGACTCCTTCACTTAGAATCAAGAAAATCTGAATTTGAATCCTGCCTCAGACATTCAATAGCTGTAAGACCCTGGGCAAATCATTTAACCTCTCTTACCCCATTTTCCTCATATGTAAAATGGGAATGTAATAGTACACAATTCAGAAGATCATTATGAAGATCAAATGAGATAGCATATATAAAATACTTTGAAAGCCTTAAAGCTGCATATAAATGCTAGCTATAAATGTGAAGATTACTAAACACCTATTGTCAAGTGGTCAAAGACTCTCTCTCTCAAGAAAGCAGTTCCTTTCAAAAATATTTTTGTCCTCAAGAATTCTTTACAATTCTTCTGACTACCTACAACTATTAAAAACTTCTATCAATTCAAATTTCTAGTATGAATGAACTATATGTGCATAGGCTATCCCCAACATATTCTGGGATTAGCATCCCACAAGGAAAAAAATCTCTAATATTTTGGATAATCTCCCTTATTGTTACAGGTAATTTTGGGGTCTTTGTCAATCTCCTTAAAATGTCTACTTCCCTCAGTTATCCCCTCTCCATCAGTATCTGAAGAAAGAGATAAGAACCATTTAGTTAATCAACAAGCATTATAATTTATTTCTTGATATATGCCAGGTACTACTATTCCTGGGATAATAATAAAATTTAAGAGCCAAAAAATACACCAAGATCATCTAATCAATTTGTTTATTTTCTAGGTAATAAAATGAGTACAGTGAAAGCTAAATGCTTCAGTTTCCTAATCAGTAAAATAGAGATGATGCCTGTGATCCATGTCACTGTGCTAAGTTCTGGGTATTCAAATTAATGCAAGAGCAGTCTCTGTCCTCAGAGTTCACATTGTAATGTGGGGACAAGATGTAAATAACTAGGTACAAATAAGATATAAGCAGAGTAGATAGAAAGCAATCTGAGAAGGGAAGGGTTTAGCAGCTGGGAGTCTTGAGAAAGGTCTCCTGCAAAAGGTAGTTTTTGAGCTGTGTCTTTAATGAAGCCAGAGAAAATAAAAAAGTGAACCTAGGAGACTCAGCATGCTAGTCATGGAAATAACAGATTGAGTTATTGTATTTGAAGACAACGAAGTTTTGGATAGTAGAATACAAGGAGAAAAGTATAGCAAGATTGGAAGGTTAGAAAGGGGACTGTTTATGAGCAGCTTCCAATGCCGAACATAGGATGGTGAAGGGCTTCAGTGTGAGGAAACTCTCTACCAAAGAGCTAGTCAACTATTAGATGGTGTTTTAGATGGTGACCTAGAGCAGTGATATTGAATTGGCCTGACGACCTGGTGCATGAAGCTCCCTAGTGCATCATACGCCCCTTTAAAATTTAATTGGGAGATGTTTAAGAAAACATTACAATATTTCATAGATAATGCTAATTTGCAGTTTTCTAAATCAATATGCTTCTCACCAGGATTCAATTTTATTTGAATTTTACATTACTGGCCTAAAGTACAAGTTTGGTTGAGGTATCCAAGACTATATAGCCTCTATGAGTCAGAAGTGGGACTTGAACCCAGGTTTTCCTGCTTCTGAGGCCAGCTATCTATGTACTATGCAATGTTGCTTCTCATCCAGCGGCAATTCATGAATATAAATTTAAATAATTTATAAAGCCCTTTTAGAGGTTGCCAAGGCAGAGTATGATAGAAATATCAAGTATTATCACTGTTAATTGGTAGGAAGGAACTGATAAGATAAACAGAATAGCACACTCCTGATGAACCATAGCTCAACTTTTAGCTTTTCATACAAGAAACTCATAATTATTTCATACTTTTTACAAAATAATTATGGCCCAAGGCCATAATGCTTCTTAGCCATTAGACCCTGAGGGTGATTAAGGAAATGTCTTTTCCTTAGCAATTATTCTGGTATTATTTAATTAGATCAAATTATAATTTTTCCAGTTTATCATTTGTAGAACACATGTATCCTTCAATGTATAGGATTAACTTGTCACCGAAATCACATTAATTTCTGTTATAAAATCAGAAATGCATTATCTCAGAAAATAATTTTAAGTTGTAATATTATTTTCTATTTTAGCATCATTCATCATAATTTTAAGAGTATGATTTTCTCATAAAATATTAGTTAACGCAAAATAAAAGATTTAAATTTGAAATGTCAGAGACTGCAAGGCTTATCATAAGAGATGATATTGAGAGAGAGGGAGGTTTAGGATTATCTGCCTCACTCTGAATAATCATCTTAATTTATGTGTTAGTCTCTGATATCAACAGAGAAGTGGCAGGGGAAGGTAAGAGGGAGAGAGACAAAGACAGAGAGAAGGAAACATTTTTCCTTTAACTTTCTTTTCCCTTTAGTTCCTATAGAAGATGAGAGAATAGCTTGAAATAGTGGGAAAAGCATTAGTGGCAGAGCCATAAAACATTGAATCAAATCAATCATCTGCTGTTTTCTACCTCCATCACCTTGGTCAACTCATTTTTATCTCTGAGTCTCAATTTCCTTATTTAGAAAGTGATTGTGGGGAATTGTACTCCAAAATCTCTAAGACTTCTTCCTATGATGCTATGAATATAAAAATCAAGTAACTGGGGTCGTCTAGGTGGAGCAGTGAATAAAGTACCAGCCCTGAAGTTGGGAGGACCTGAGTTTAAATTCGGCCTCATACACTTAACACAAAAAACTAGCCATGTGGGCTTGGGCAAGTCACTTAAACCTAATTGTCCTACCTTCCCCTCTCCAAAAAGCAAAATAAAATAAAATCAAGTGACCCTGAGTTTTTACCCTGATTCTGCCAATAATAAGCTGTGAGTTCTTCTAAATGTGATTTGACTTTACTATGCCTTTCAATGCCCTATCCTTTAAACCAGACTTAATCTCTTCTCATCATGGAGTCCTCTGACAGTCTAGTCTGGTAAGGCCTATGGATCCTTTCTCAGAATGTTTTTAATTGAAAAAAATAATAAATCTTAGAGGCAAACAAAAATAAAAAGTATTTCCCCCCTTCTAAGTTCAAAAACTACCTGAAATCTACTCCCAGGTCCCTTGTAGGTCCAGAGACTCAAGCTTAAGAACCCCTTCTTTAAACTGAAGGGGTCAGGAGAAAAATACAATGATCTCTACTTTCTTCTGGAAATAAAGATATCTAATGACTCTAATAAATGCCTATTGGACTGAAAAATAGAATCAACTCCCTTCATGTATAATCAAAATATACAAGCTAAAAGCTGATGATCCCATCTTATTGCCAGATCCTTGAGAACAGAGATTATATTTCATCTCCATTTTAAAATAATTTTTGATAACCTTCATTTTCATATGACACTAATTTCAATATTTAATTTCTTCCCTTCCCATCACCACCAAATGATCGCTTCTTTGTAACAAAGTAAAAAGTAAAGCAAAATCAACCAAAGAACCAGTTAACCATGTCTGACAGTGTCCTACACCCATAGTTCCCTCCTTTTCTTCTGAAAGGAGGGAATCACAGCTGTTTATCCAAAGCAAATACCATAGCAGCAACTTCATAGAGATTTGTGGAATTGAAAATAACTCATCTCAGTACTTCAATACTCATGGGCCAAAATGCAAATAGATGATGAAATTGTGATTTCACCTCCAACTCAACATCCCATAATTCATCAATAATATAATAAATAAATCTTAGTGAATTGTCTGAAACAACTATAGAGAGGTTAAATGACTTGCCTGCAGGGGAGGCTAGATGGCACAGTGAATAGAGCACTGGCCCTGGAGTCAGGAGAACCTGAGTTCAAATCCGACCTCAGACACTTAACACTTACTAGCCATGTGACATTGGACAAGTCACTTAACCCCAGTTGCCCTGCCTTCCCCCCCTCCAAAAAAGCAAAAAAACAAAAAATATCTTGCCCACAGTCACATATGTTTGAAGGTTGGATATGAACCCAAGTTTTCATCCTCTTAATCTGAGAACATTATTCAATATACTACACTACCACCTGTGGACAAAAATCCTTTGGAAATCTAATGGCTTCCTTCATTGTCCATTTGCAAATCTGACTACTATCATCATTGCACATTTGGAGAAAAAAATAATTAGATAGTCATAGGATTAAATGAATGCTTAGCATTAACCTAGCTGAAAAGGTAGCAGGCGATGGATGAAATGAAAGCAGAAAATATATAGAATTACTTGCAGAATATCTGAAGTCAACTCACTTCATACTGTCAATTAAATATAACATCCTTGATTACAAGGCCCCTTATTAGGTTTAAAGTGGTCAAGTGAGTATTGCTGTCTTTATTCCTCCACGAAACCAGTGTTACTAGATTAATGCAGTTAAAAATACTTTCAAATACTTCCTTAAATAGATGGCAATGGGTGAATTTAATTCAGATGATCATTACATACATGACTATGGGCAATAATCCCTTAGATGAAATAGAGTAGCCCACATAGTCAATAAAAGGATGAGAAAAGCAGTACTTGGATATAATCTCAAAAACGACCAAATGATATCTGTTCAAATCCAAGGCAAACTATTTACCATCACAATAATACAAGTCTATGCTCCAACCACTGATGCTGAAGAGGCCAAATTAATCAGTTCTTTAAGGTCTATAGCATCTTCTAGGAATGAGAGATAGAGGGAGAGGGGGAGGAAAAGAGAGAGAGAGAGGAAGAGGAGGAGGAAGAGAGAGAGAAGGAGGTCACATTTATCATAAGGGATTAGAATGCTAAAGCAAGAAATCAAAAGATAATTGGAATAATAAGAAATTTAGGCCTTGGCATACAAAACTGAGCAGGCCAGAGATCAATAAAGTTTTGTCAAGATAACTCTTTGCTCAGAATAAACACTTTTTCAACAACCCAAAAGGTGATTCTACACATGGACATCAATCACCAGAAGGTGAATATCAAAATCAGATTTACTCTTTACTTTGCAGCCAAAGGTGAAGATCTATACAGTCAAATAAAGCAAGACTTGCAGCTGATTGTGGCTCAGATAATGAGTTCTTATTGCAAAATTTAGACTTAAATTATAGAAAGTAGGGTAAACCATTGTAAAGCCAAGTGCAAGCAGCTTTCCAGAGGACTGCTACTGTGAACAGCTTTCAAGATTCTGATTTTATAGTATAGCAAAATCTCTATTTATTCAGTAACAAATCAGAGCAAAACATTCACAGAAATCAAAGTACAGCATTCAGAATATTATAACTTCACAACTTAACACTAAAATGGCCACATAGTTTTCACCAATGTGGTCACATAATTTTAAGCAAAGTACATTCATTTAGTCAATCACAAAGTCCTTAATTCAATCACAAAGTACAAAAGTCAAAGTCCTCTACCATGGGGTGCAATTGTTACAATTTCATCAGTCACTACTCAGTGCCCTATTAAGGGGTGGTGGAAAGTACAAAGGCCATCCACCCCTAGGTCACAAATACCCAATGAGAAGTCTTTTCATCTTAACTCAAGGCAAGTTCTCAGCTTCCATGATTCCGCTTCCATGGTCCCAGCTCCTACCTGAATCCACCAAATTGTCACCTGGGTTCAAAGGCAGGCAGCTCCCATTTCCTTGTCCAGCTCTCCCTGCAGTTATTTCCTGTTCCATATTGAAGCTCACAGTCTCCAGTCCACCTCAAGTCCTTCATAGTTTCTGGGAAGACAAGGCTTAACAAAGCCACAATAACAATCATGCACATTAACAAAGCCACAATAACATTCATACACATTGCCTGCACCCTTTCTGCCTCTGAAATCAACATAGACCCAAAACAGACAGAAAAAGTACTGATGCCACAGTCATGCTTCCTTTGGCAGCTCCAGCTGGTCCTTGAAGTTTTCGATGGCCCTGCCTGGTTCTCAGAAGCTCTCAGCAGAAGTTTTGGCTGGCTCTCAGAAGAAGCTCTGCCACCATGAGTTCTGTTCTCAAAATCAAAATCACTTTCACCAGCTCCATTCTCAAAATCAAAATCACTTTCTCCAAGCTGGGCCTCTTCTCAGCTTCCATGTGGCTTACTCCAAGAAGTTCTGTCTCAGTTCTCAGTTCTCATTTCTTATCTCAGTTCTTCTCAATTCACAGTTCAGTCCTCAGTCAAGCAGTAGCAGCCCAGCCTCCAGATGCTCCCTGAGAGAAATTCTGACCCTTCTCAGCTTGGGCTTTTACTTCTGTAACATATTAGCTCCCCCCTGTTTTGCCCCTTCCTATTACAACAGGAAGTTCCTTCCACTGTGGTATTCACAAGTTCTGGATTGTGATACTTGATACAGTCAATTACACTTGAAACAAGGTGCTAAGTGCTTGCCAATACAAGGGGATCTTCAAATTACATTACTATTACAACCATCAGACTATATAGATTTGACCTAAATAACAGCCCTTATGAATATAAAGTTGAGGTGGTGAATAGATTTAAAGGCTTAGATCTCGTAGGTAGAGTGTCAAAAATACCTATGGGCAGAGCTTCATAGCATTGTATAGGAAGCAGCAAAAATAATAAGAATAACAACAACATCCATTCCAAAGAATAAGAAGAGAAAGAAAACAAAATGGTTGTGTGACGATGCTTTACCCAGCTAAATGCAGAATTTCAGGGAATAGCAAGAAGAGCTAAAATGGTTTTATTCAATGAGCAATGCAAAGAAATAAAAGAAAACAGTTGAATGAGAAACATGAAATCTCTTCAAGAAAATGAGAGATATCAAGGGAAAGTTTTATGCAAAAGTAGACATGATAAAATACAAAAATGGCAGGGATTTTATAAAAGCAGAAGAGATTAAGCAGAGGTGGCAAGAATATACAAAAGAACTATACAATAAAGATCTTAACATCATTGATAACCACAATGGTGTGGTTACTGATCTAGAATCAGACATTCTAGAGTGGTCAAGTGGGCCTTAGGAAGCATTGCTAACAATAAGGCTAGTGGAGGGGATGGAATTCTGCTGAGCTATGTAAAACCCTAAAAGATGATGGTATTAAAGTGTTACACTCAATATGCCAGGAAGTTTGGAAACACAACAGTGGCCACTAGATTGGAAAAGATTACTTTACTTTCCAGTCCTAAAGAAAGGCAATGACAAGGAATGTTCAAATTTCTGAACAATTGTGCTCATTTCACATACCAGCAAGGTTATTTATGGTTAAGGTTCTGCAGGCTAGGTTTCAGCAATATGTGAACCAAGAATTACCAGAAAAGCAGGCTGGTTTTCAAAGAGGCAGACAAACTAGAGACCAAATTACCAACATTTGCCAGAATGTGGAGAATGCAAGAAAGTTCCAGAAAAAAATCTAATTCTGTGTCATTGACTACACTAAAGCATTTGTAGATCACAGCAAAATGTCATAAGTCCTCAAAGGGTTGAAAGTTCTCAAAAATAAATACAATTTTTAACATTTTTAAAGTATTATTTATTTGTGGGCAGCTAGGTGATATAGTGGATAGAATGCCTGGTCTGGAGTCAGGAAGACTCATTTTCCTGAGTCCAAATCCAGCCTTAGACACTTACTAACTGTGTGAATCTGGGCAAATCACTTAATACTGTTTGCCTTGGTCTCTTCATCTGCAAAATTATCTGATGAAGAAAATAGCATTTCACTCCAGTATCTTTGGCAGGAAAACTCCAAATAGGGGCACAAAGAGTCAGAAAGAAGGACTGAAATGACCCAACAACAAAAAAGTATTATTTATTTCACTTTATATTATCCTTTTTAGTTTTGTATATTTTATTGTGCATCCTAGTAAGCTTGTATGAGTATATAATTACTTAAATATAAATATACGTACAGGTGTATACTTAATTTTTTTCCTTTTTTATAAATTAATTTATTTTTAGTTTTCAACATTAACTTCCATAAGTTTTAAATTTTCTCTAGCTCCCTCCCTTCACCCCTCCCCAAGACAGCATGCAATCCAATATAAACTCTATACATACATTCTAATTAAACATATTTTCACATTAGTCATGTTGTATAGAAGAATAAGAACAAATGGGAGGAACCATGAGAAAGAAAAACAAAACAAAAGACAGCAAATAATATGCTTCGATCTGCATTTAGACACCATAGTTCTTTCTCTGGATGTGAATAGCATTTTCTATCATGAGTCTTTTGGACTTGTCTCAGATCAATGCATTGCTGAAAAGAGCTAAGTCTATCAAAGTCAGTCTTTGCACAACATGATCGTTACTGTGCACAATGTTCTCCTTCATTTCATATGTTTTTCCAGGTTTTTCTGAAATACACCTGTTTATCATTTTTTATAGCACAAGAGTATTTCATTATATTTATATACCACAATTTGTTCAGCCATTCACCAATTCATAGACAATGAATATATGATCAAAAAGTTTAGTGACCAGTTTTATAGAGAATTAAATAGGATTAAATGATTATTGATTTAAAATTGGAAGAATATTTCAGATGATTTAGTCAAAAGACTAGTCAAACACTGGTCTGCCTACTCTTGAGTGTGGTCTGAATCAGATTAAAATGTAAATGGGAAATATTTTAAAAAATAAATAAAAATATAATAAAACATACATGATGTTAACATGGTTTTGTAAATCAAAATGGAGCCTGCAAAGATCCTTATATTTGGTTTAGTTGCCCCCTTTTATATCTGGGTTTGATAGAACTGATCTTGTCATTTTACAGGTAAGGAAACCAAGGCCTAAATAAATGAAATGACTTACCCAGGACCCAATAGGCAGGAAGTAACACAACTAAATACAATGCCAGTTCTGCTGATTACAAAGCAAGTTATCTTTCCATTATATTTCAGCCTAAATGCAGAAAAACTGTAACTGAAGAAGTATTCAGGGTCTTTTGGAAGAAAGAACTATGCTTTTATGAAATAAATGTTGATTATCTGAGAATGACTGATTGTGTGTCCAACACAAAATAGATAATCCAAAGTTTATCTCAACATCAGCAGAAGAGGCATCATAGTTAAAAGCATTGGACTTGAAATCCTAAGAAATCTGGGTTTGAATCCCAATTCCTGTACTTGTTACTCGTTGTATGATGGACAAGAAATTCAAGTTCTCTGCCCTTTAGGTTCTTTATCTTGAGGAGAGGGTCAAATGCTGCAACGTATGTGAAGTTATTTGAAAAATTTATGATGTTATACAAATGCCAGCTGTTATCATTAATATCCAGAATAACTTTGGAACTAGTAGGATAATTGTTGTAACATAAGCAAATGTGGAGGCAACAACCAATGTGCCATTTAAAGTGCATTTAAATGTAAATTTTTTAATAGCAACAATATTAAGGCAGATGCTGAAGAAAGAAATAGAATGTTAGCTTTGTCTTTTTCGCATATCCTATGGAAGCTTTAAAAATACATGTGTAGTTTTGGTGCCCTTCAGTCACAGAAACCCTGTAAACTAGCACAGCTTAAAAGGACACTTTGGGTCATCAACCACTCCTAATCACAACCTGCAAGAACCCAATTACCTACATTTATTAAGCAACTAGGTAGCACAATGGATAGAGTACTGAATTCGAAGTAAGGGAAATATGACTTTCACTCATACCTCAGAAACTTAAGAGGTATGTGGCCCTCGGCAAGCCCCTTTACCACTCAGTCTGTTTCCTTATCTGTAAAAAAAGGAATAATCATAACACCTATGTCACAGGGTTATTGTGAGGATAAAATGGAATAATATATGGGAAGTGCTTTATAAAACTAAAAATGCTATTTTTATGGTCAAAATCAGGTAAGCTGAGGCACAAAGTTCTAATCATGATCAATTTATTAGTAAAGAATGAATTTATCAATAAATAGTATCTCAGTCTCCTCAGCAAAGCTAAGACCCTGAATGAGTGAGACAACTCTTTTTTATACTTTTGGGGAGTATAGAACAAAGAAAAGGACTTTGTGGGCTGGGAATAAGTTATAACTATTATAAGAGCTCAACAAAATGAATGTCAAGATCAGTATTATTGGTTATAGAGCTAAGTCATGGGGGAAAATACGATTGGTTGGAAATTGGGACTGAGGGGGTGGCAACAAGTCTGTTTCTCCCTCTTGTGACCAAGAAATGTTCATTGTTTGAATCTACCTTCAAGGTTAGTGGTAGTGGACCAGACTTCTTTAGATAACATATCAGTCATCCTTGAAGAATAGCTTGGTGGTGTAGACTTTATGAAAAGGCTACCCCTCACTGTCTTCACAATGCAGGCTTTCCCTTTAACTCATTCTTTATCATTATTTAAACTTCCTAGTGTCAGTACATGAATGACAAATTGTAATTCTTTCTCCTGATGAAATGCATAGAGTGCTAGGTTTGAAAGTGAAGAGACCTAAGGCCAAATCTTAGCCCTTAAAGTTATTAGCTGCAGGACTGTTGACAAGTTACTTACACTGAATCTTAGTTCCTCATTTAGAAAATGCAGATAATAATTCCTAGGTTACCTTCCTCATGGGGCTGTTGTCAAGCTCAAATGAGATAGTATATTCAAAGTGCTAAATAAATGTCAGCAATTATAATTGAGATATTGTCATATAAAGCACTTTGCAAACCTAGAGCACTACCTAAATGTCAGTTATCATTACTTATTCCCTTGGAAGAGTGGGGAGATTTAGTAGCCCAGGCAGATAAAACTCTAAAAAGCAGATTGAAGATGCAACCATGAAAAAATAGGAACATCTAACCAGTAAGAGAACACACAAATGTCCATACATCATCCCAAATGGGTAGGCCTAGCATTAGAAGCCAGAAAAAAAGCCAAAACAAAAATTAAATACCAAAGTGTGGTGAATGATTCTGATTGCCTATCCCATTCCAGGATCATGTTGTTCCCAGTGATCTGAGACCATCAACATGTTCTCTGTCTTGTGCCAATTAAATGTCTGATTTTCACAATCCCCTTCAGTCTCAAAAAGAATTTGTTGTGTCTGCAATGTTTTGGGATCCCATTGTTCTTGCCCATTTCTCCAGTGAATGGCAGAAGACAGCAATCTGCAGTCTATAATGACTCTTAGGCCTGGTTCTAATCGAAAAGAACTATTTGGGGGCTGTTACCTCTGATTCTGACCTTGCCCTGCAATCCATGACAGTGTCTTTCTGTTGGTGCCATTCAGAGGCAGAAAGGCATGACTTTGAAGCCATTGCACTGGGCCTATGCTGAGGGTTTGGAGAGGACCCTTAATACTTTACTGGGATCCAGGTGAAAACATAAGAGCCCAAGTCTCTCTCCATTAAATGAAAGATACCTAAAAGGCTGCAGAGCAGTCTGCACGTCTGGTATCTGATTTATTTTCTAACTTGGGGGAAAAGCTAGATAGTATTGCTCAGCCATTGCTCTCCAAAAAAAAAAAAAATAAAAAGAAAGAATAAGAATAAAAAAAGAAAAAGCCTTGGACTTTTCAAAGAAATAGCTTGCAAAGCTAAACAGAAAGTCATCTTGCTTTTTGAAAAGAAATAAATAAGTTTTCATTGATTCCTATCTCTGCAGCCCATTAAAGGCAGAAGAATACACTGATACTTCACTGGTTCCATGATCCCATCAATGTAAGTGCTCTGTCCAACCATACCAATTACAATCCATCCAGGTCTTTTCATCCAGTATAGCACTTGTTCAGATATTCCTCCTAAAATCTTCCCAGAGGATGAACCTAAATTACCATGTTCCTTTCTCTGGATGTCTTGACTTTAATTTGGTGAAAATAATATATGGTATTTATATAGTTTTTTAAAAGCTTAGAAATCACTATATATGTATACATGTATATATGTACATGTATGCATACATATACACATATATAGCATATTGTATAAAATGCTTATTAATTACATATATGTATATACATGAATTATTTGGACCTGATATTCTTCCACCTTTACAAATAAGCAAACTGAGCTTAAAAGAAATTAAAGGACCTGCCCATAGATAGCTACTAAGGGTCAGTCAAGTTTTGACCTCAGGGGTTCCTGATTCCAAGTCCAGCAGTCTACATTCTATACAACTGAAGATTTCAAGCACATGGGTCTGCCTCCACAACAATGGTGAATATCATAATCCTATGTTAAATACAAACTTATCCTTGGCTTATGCCTCAATGGATATTAATAATCAATTGGAAAAAATATGAAAAGGCTGATTTATTTCATACCATCAATTATAGAGACCTTTTGAATAATTTTACGTGTATTCCATGGCTTCCAATTATAAATTTAAGCCACTCATCATTTGCAAACCCATAAGAATAAAAAAAAAAATGGGTTTGTTCAGTCTAGGGGATGAATTTGATGAACCAAGGCAAATCAAGTTTGATAGGAAGATGTTTCTTGGAAAACTGACTCTTGGCTATGCCATATTTACTAAAATATCCATAGCAATACTTTTTATTATAGCAAATAATTAAAGTGGTATTCAACTGTGGAATTCCTTAAAAGTTGTGGTTCATGAAAGTAATGAAATGTTAAAGCACTGTAAAAAATGACCAATGTAAATAATTCAAAGAAAATTGGGAAGACATCTGGTGCTGAGTGAAATAAACATAACCAGGAAATCAATATACACAATGTCTACACCAATATAAATGGAAAGAACAACAAAATGAAACCAAACACTCATTATAATAAATTAGAGAAAATAGCCTTCAGAAATGATTTTTATAAACTCCTTAATTTTTCTGAACAGTCAGAGACTAAAGGTATAGATTGTCACATATTGTCATACATGCAGGATATATTGGTTGTTTTGCTGAACAATTTTTTTTTCTTATGTTTATATTGTTATAAAATAAGCTTCACTAGGTGAAAGAGGTGAGGGGGAGATTTGAAAATCAGATAAGTTATATAAACAAGTAAAATGAGATAAACCTGAAAAGGTGAGGTGAGGTGGCTTCAGATTGTTCTAGTTGTTTATAGTTAAATAAATAAAAATAACCAACTAGGACTTGAAGAGTAAGTGTGGTTTAGTAAAAAGGTAATAATGGTGTGGTGCAACAGAGAGTTGTCTTTAGAACCAGAAAGACCTAAGTTTAAGACCTGTCTGTTATACAAACTATGAGACCATGGACAAGTCCTTAATGCTGAATGTTCAAGGTTACTGCCTAAGAGTATAAATTACAGATTATATAACAGGTTATACATTATATAATGTTACTCTACGTTACAGAAGAGTTGTCATGGAAAGAGTTCTTTCTGATGATGAAATAAATCGTAGTTTTAAGCCAGAAAAAGGTAGATAGATAGATGGATGATAATAGAAAGATATGTGAATAAAAGAACAAAGAGATACATAGAGAAAAAAGGAAGAAAAGGAAGGAGGGAGGGAGGGATTAAGGAAGGAAGGAAAGAAGGAAGGGAGGGAGGGAGAGAGGGAGGGGGTGCAGAGGGAGCAAGGGAGGAAGGGAGAAAGGGAGGAAGTTCAGAAGAAGGAAGGAAGGATGGAAGGAAGGAAGGAAGAATGGAAGAAAGGAAGGAAGGGAAGAAGGAAGGAAGGATGGAAGGAAGGGAGAGAGGAAGGGATTCAAATGCTGCCTCAGACAGTGTGGCTGTTGGGCAAATCACTGAATTTATCTTTGCTTCATTTTTTCATCTGTAAAATGAGACGTTGAGCTCACTGGATTCTAAGGTCCCTTTCAGCTCTAAATCTATGATCAATATACATCTCAGATTGTGCACCTGCACCTGGAGTCAGGAAGACCTGAATTCAAATCTAGCCTCAGATACTTCCTATCTTTGTAATCCTGAGAAAATCATACTCCCTGGCTCATTTTCCTTTCCTATAAAATAGCAATACTTATAACACCTCCCTCTCAGGGTTGCCATGGGGACAAAATTAGGTAATATTTATGAAGTGTTTTGTAAACTTTAAAGTGCTACATAAATTTATTACTATTAATTTTAAAGGTCAAGTCTTAAATTGTGCATAGGTCTTCAGCCAGAAACAATACAATCAGACCTAAACTATTCATCAAATGGATCACCAGAGGTAAAAATTTATAAAATGTATTCCCACCTGTTCAAGGCCTGCATTTCTCTTCCTGTTTCAGTGAGGAAGTATATATTTACTCAAAGATTTCTGTCTCCTGCCTGTGGAATGAATAGTCAACCAGCTGGTATCTAGCCAGGTTGAACAGTTTATCACAGAAACTAGTTGCTTCTTACTGGTGTGTTGTGCTGCTGACTATTAAATATTGATCTGGTAAAATTAGGCTGTTCAACCCTAGATAAAGTAGCATATTGATGACCATCTCCATTTACCCCGTAACATAGAACAAAAAGAAATAAACACTTCTTAAGATCAGAGCTCACCTCACTGTTACCCAGGTGCTAATGATATCCAAACCCCCAGACCCTGCTTTTTTTAAAACTCAACTACCTGATCTGGCCTTGTCTTATTAATTTGATTTTTGTTGCCTCCAACAAATGCCAGATTTGAACTGTGGCCCCTTCTTCCAGATTATGATCCCTGAACCATCTGAACTCATAATGTGTCAGTCTCCTCCAGGTGAGCTAGAATAAAACCTGGACCTTCTTCATATAACACATGCTCTGAGCTTACTTTCCACTCTAACTCCCATTCACACTGACAAATCGATGTTCGTTTATGATGCTATGTCCCCTCAAGGATCTAAGGTTAGTCATGTAGAATTGGATTTCTTTCTAGTTCTGTAGCTGACAAACCCAGCTGATGTGCTTCTCCCCATGGTTATCTTTTGAAATCAATTAGTTAGCCAGACTCACTAAATTTTTTTAAAGGTATATTTTCTATGGTGGTATAGTAAGAATATAGAACATCAGTGCTTTGGACCATGATGCTTTCACCCATATTTACAGCATCCAGAGGAAAGTGGGCTTAAAGTTAGAGGAAACACGTGGCAAAGGGGAAACTCACTGCTCCATAATGAACACACATAGCAAAAAGCAAAGCATTTATCCAAACTGCCAGCAAAATGGAAATCATAGGAGGAATACATATGAGAATATATACCAGACAATACAGAGTGAAGGATCTTTCTTTTTAGGAGCAAGATAACAGCTCAACCAAGAGAGTGTCCTAGATTTCACCCAAGGGAAAAACACCCTGAAGTCTCTACACTAACAAGCTGGTCATAGGGACATGATGGAGATCGCCAACTCCTCTTCCTAGAGTCTTTTATTTTATCAACCTGAAAAGGGCTTGACCTTTTCCATCTTGTAACAGCAAGCACCCTAGCTTACCCAGGATGACTGCTGGCACAGGTTCTTTGATTTGCTTTTCTAAAGAAAAGCAACTCAAAAGGGGTTAACAATCTTACTTTAATCAAACACATATATCATTTACCTAATTCAAGGGAAAAAGTCAGCACCCTGAACTTCAGAGAAAATACAAATTACAAGCAGACAGAATTTACTATAATGCAGTATTTCTGTAATACAGAAATTACAAGCAGACAAAAAACACAGGCAGAAAGAATAACACAATTCAACAGACCAACAGATAGGGTTTCTAGCTGTCTGACCATTACATACATACAGTTAGTTAGTTACCATAAAGAGAAGTATGAACATCTGGATTTTCAAAGCCAGGGGGCTCAATGGCTGGCCAAAGTCTCATCTGACCAAATCATAAAACTCTTCCTATAAGTGATCCCCAAAGCAAAATCTCACCTCAGGCTATATATATATATATTCCAGAGTCAGAGAACATCACAACCCTTGTGATGCACTGCCTAATTATAAAGTAATTACAACAAAAGGTCTGTTGAAAACCAAGCCTTCCCTAAGCAAGCTTCTCTTGTTGGGCTCCAAGTGAGGCCCATTAAGGGACAGGGAAGTTCTTCAAATTCCCTTAGCATTACACATCTTTTCCCCCAAACCTAGAAGCCAGGAATCATTAGTTCCTAAGTAACTGCCTTGAACAAGATTCAAAGCTTGGTGAATCCCTGAAGGTGACTGACCTGCTAAAAGTTCAAAAGTATGGACTGATGAGAACTGAAAGATCTTGCTTCGAGTCCCACCTCTGAAACATACTGGCTGTATGAGTAAATATACATATAAATATGTTGCCAATATATATACCCAGAGAAAGGGAGGAAAGAAGAAATTAACCACTCACTAAATGCCAGGTACTGTGACAAGCACTTTACAAATATTTCAAAGATACTCTGAAAGGCAAGATATTATTATTATCATTCTTATTTTCCAGTTTATGAAATATGAAATAAATTATAAAAATTAAGTGACTTGCTCAGGGTCACATAACTAGTAAATTTATGAGACTAGATTTCAACTCAGGTCTTCCTTGACTCCAGATTTACATAACCACTCAGGGTCCTCATGCAACTCTCTAAGATTATAAATTGCAGAATAATTGTCAATATGCATTGCTAGAGAACAAATTTTGTTCACTAGGCATTTCCTAAATGAATGAAATTATTTGTGTGTGCATACATTTGTGTATGTTTGTACTGAACCAAAGTAAGTGGGACTGGAGGCTGAGACAATCCCTATGATTGGTGGTCTAGTGACTGGAATTTAAAATACAGCTGTATTTTCCTCCAGGAAAAATGTTAAGAGAATCAGGTTGTATCATATGTCAATATGTCAACTGGGCTAGCCCTCAGGGGCATTTAAAAAACAACAGTCTAGTTTGCATCCTAATGATAATGACTTGAAAAAATCTTAGTTTTCATTCTTCTTTTGATAACTGCAAAAGTTAGCAATACAGTAACCATTCCCATTTTGTAAATGCATAAATCAAGGTACATAAAAGGTAAGTGATTTCACCCCTAGGTCACAGAATATACCAAAGGCAGAGCTGAAGGGAAACTGGGATGTTCATTATGAACCATGTATGGCATAGTGCATGGTGTCTGTTATATATTCCCTCAACCTCTTCTGCTTTCAATGATCATTTTTATCCACATTTAACATTTTTCAAGATGGATGTGATAGTGCTAGTCACAGCCTGAGGTTGCAATCAAAAGAATATTTAAATAATTACCAGGAAATAAGTGCAGCAATGTTGTTGAACTGTAGATCATCTACTTAGCAAAAGATGTTTTATGTTGTATATAGTCAAGAGCAAGTAAAGATTATTCTCTTTAGCATCAAGATGTAAATATCCAGTATGACTAAGAGATGGGGCTATAAATGTTTAAGATAGTGTTATTGGGGATATGGGCTTTTATCTCATTTAATACAGCACTTGGTTTTGAAGGAAAACATGTAAATGAGCATACAAAATAGACTAATATTGGACATTAGTAGTGAATCAATTATGTTTCCAGTAAACTTATGAACTTCAGGGGACACTATGGCCATAGGTTTCCCATGCATTTAGATCAAGAATAAAAACAATAATTTCTGAATAAGTATTGCAGAAGTGGTTTGGGGCAGAATAAAGGGAAAGCAATTGACCTGGGCTCAAAGTCTGGTTCTGTAACTCACTGGCTTTGTTAATTTGGACAACCCACTTCTCTTCTCTGGGCCTCAATTCCTTTAATATTAAAATGACAGTGTTGGACTACATGAATATTTGGATTACTGTGAGTCAATCCCTTAAGTTCTCAGGACCTCACTTTCTGTATTGGAAATATCTAGCCTCTATGGTTCTTTAACATCTAAATATAATCCTATGATCTCTAAGATAACTTCTAAGTCTATTCTCTATTTCTCTTTGATGTTGAAAAGAATATAGTAACCATCTACCCACATATAAAATCCATAATGTTCTGTCTTCACAATCTACCTTTTTTACTCAGTAAGCTATCACTTATTACTAATTATAATTAATTATCACAAATTACTGTTAAGAAGAAAAAAACATCATAGAAATAAAAGACCCACTTCTTTTTAGAGGCAGTTAGGTGGTACAGTGGATAAGATATTAGGCCTGGAATCAGGAAGGCCTGAGTTCAAATTCAGCCTTAGACATTTTTTAACTGTGCAACCCTGAGCAAGCCACTTAACCTGTTTCCTCTATTTCCTAAAGTAGAAAATAAAGATGATAATAACATTTCCTCCCTGAGGGGTTGTGAGGATTCAAATGAAATAATTTTAAAGTGGTTGTAACAGTACCTCGAATTTAGTAGGCATTTAATAAATGCTTATTTCCTTCTCTTCTCTGTGTGCATTTATTTGCTATATATTTATTCATACATTTATATTTTATGGAAATGAATCTTATATAACGATAGTATCACATTATTTTATATACCCTCTCTGAAATGTTATGACTGTAATGTTTCCTAGAAAGTGGTTTTTGGTATATTGAGTACAGTTTTACCATTGACTTTCATTCTAAAATTAGAAACGTATTTGAATAGTTTTTTAATATATTCCTTGGATGATAATAAAAATCATATGGAGAATGAAAGAAGCTTTACCATACATTTATAATTAAATGCGTCATTATCTGAAGCACTAATGCTATTCAAAATGTACTGTAAAACATAAAACTATAGATACTGGTGATGAGTTTGAAGTGGTCCTTCAGCCAAATGAATGAAGGAAAAGGACTAAGAGTAAAAAAATTAGTGACTCAATGCAGTAATTTCAATTAAAGAAAGAACATGGGAATCAGACGATGGACACTGACTTATTAAGCATCTGTACTATATGCCAGGAATCAAACTGGTTACTGGGATACAAAGATAAAAACAAAATGGTTCCTGGCTTCACAAAATTAGCATTCTATCAGAGAATAGAACATAAATGTGTGAGTACAAAATATGTGTGTAAGGTCCACACCTTTCATAAATTGGAAGTTTGGTTGCTGAAAGGAGTAGACAAAAAAGATATTTTTGAAATGAAAGCTCATAAAACAGTTTGAAAAAGAGTCACTCTGATAAAATAATGAATGGATATATACTTATATACATATACATATATATATATATACATATATATATATATATATATATATATATATATATTTACCCCCCAGAGGACCGGATAAAGGATTACCCTTCAGATGAATATACTGAGAGGAGATGTTTGTAGACAGAACAATGACTATATCTGCAGGGAATTATGGTCCATGTGACTGTGTTTTAGAGTTTTTAAGATAATAACTAAAATATGAATCGTGTAATAGCTTGGATACAATGAGAAAACTATGTAAGCACTATTGAGGTTAGTTAATACTTTAATAATAAGTGGATTTGTTGCATTTTATACCACAGGTTAAAGATATAGTACTTACAAGGAGTCATTGATTTAAGACATTAGGATGTCAAAGAGGAAGGTATTGTTCAATTGTTTTTCAGTTGTATCTGACTCCTCATGACCCCATTTGAGATTTTCTTGGGAAAAATACTGAGTGTAATACATCTAATTTTACAAATGAGGAAACAGAGGTTTATGGGGTTAAGTGACTTGCCCAGGATAACATAGCTAGCAAGTATCTGAAGCCAGATTTGATCTCAGCTCTTCCTGACTCAGGGCATGGCTCTTTACACATTGCTCAAGCTAGTTGCACCACAGACAAAGGTATAGGGAGATAAAGTAGAAACTAGAGGAAAATATAAACAGAAGAAACCAGAGATTGATCTGAGAACAGAAAAGGTCACAAGAAGTTGGGGACCAAAAATATAGGAGGCAATGGGAGGAAATGTTTGAAGCTGAGAAAGGTGACTCTTCAGCTACTGTTTGGTGAGTCTGATAATTGGAAGAGAGGTGTTCCTTTGCAGATTGTCTAGAGAAAGGCTATCAGCTATGAGAGATTTTTCAACTGCTTTGCTGATTTGGGAAGAACTGTCTATGCTGATCCTTCCTTTGACTATAATCTGAGAGAGGAAAAATCTCTCAGGGTTTCCTGGTCATCATATCAAATTCTATTTCCTGTATAGATTGAAAGAAAGAAAGAGGAGAACCAGAAAGGAAGAAGTTAGTATGTATTTATGTTGTATAAGTGGTTTCTGAAGGAACCAAAGACATAACAGTCTAGAGTTAAGAATCATGGGTATAGGGGTTTTCCCACTTATCTGCCTCCATACTAGGCTTCTATAAATGTGTGTCCCCTGTCCCCCATGAACATTATATTCATTGGAAGTAGAGTGTGCCCTGGGATCATAAAAGAAACTGACATTTGTGATTACTGAGTTACTACTAGTTATATTTGAAAGATTATGGACATTATGAGGCTTATTTCTAAAGCAAGTCAACATTAAGAAGAAAGTCCCCATATACATCAAAATATTTACAGCAGCACTTTTTTGTGATTGAAAATCATTGGAAACAAAGTAGATCCCCATCATTTGTTGAACAGCTAGACAGACTGTGGAATATGAATGTAAAGGGTTAATCTGCTATAAAAAGCAGTAAAAGTGGGACAGCTAAGTACTGTAGTGGATAGAGCACTGTCTGTGGTTTCAGGAGCACCTGAGTTCAAATCCAGTTTCAAACACCTGACATTCATTGACACTCATTAGTTCTGTGACTGAGCAAATAACAACCCCAATCACACACACACACACACACACACACACACGGTGAAATTTAATAAAAAGAAACATGAAAAGATAAACATTATTGGTATAAAATGAAGTAGTGTGAAGAAATCAATATAAGCAATGATGAAAACTATGTAAATGAGAAGAAAAACACAAAAAGAGTGAATGATACTAAATTAATTAGGAATGTAAATGGTTCAAAAGAAAACCTATGAGAAGACACACCCCCACCCCTTTGCAGAGGTTGGAAATATATAAATGTTGTACAATGAGCATTCTTTAAAACTTTTTCAGCATACTTATTAGTCATGCTGATTTTTTCCCCTTTTTTGTCTTATAAATACTGTCCTTTATGTGGGATGACTTTCTAGGAAGAGAAGGAAAGAGATGCTGAAGGAAGCTATATTAAATTGGTTGAAAAAAATGATTGAAAAAAGACATCAATAAAAACTTGTTTTAAAAGAAATATTGTGGAAAACAGGAGAGATACCATAAGATTGGAAAAGAATAAATGTTTTTCCAACGTTTTTCAATGGAGGAAAAAACAATCTATGAACTAGGTGAGATTGGCTTTGATTCCCTGGAAAATCATAAGGTAGATCAATAAAAAGGTGGTTGGTAAACATCTAGAGATAAAAGGTGATTAGAAAGACTCAGTGGAACTTTATTAAGAATATGTTATGCCAACTAAGCACTTTTCTTTTTGACAAAATTACTAAACTTGTAAGTGGAGACAAGGTTGTGGCAATACCTTACATAATCAAAATATCTTATACAATTTGTATGATGATGAAGAGATGAACTACATGATATTGTCATGACATGGATTCAGAAATAGTTGAAGTTGTTAATGAGGGTATATCAACATGGAACGAGATCTCAGGTGGAGTACCTCAGGTATCTTTCTTTGATTCTGAACTGTTTAACTTTTTTTTTTCTTTTTTATTAGTGTCTTGGCTACAAGTATAGATGGTATGCTCAGTAAATCTGTACATGACACCAAGCTGGGAGAAGTCACAAACATGCTGAATGACAAGAATCAGTATACAAAAGGATTTTAAAAATCTAAAACATTGAAATGAATATACTAAGATGAAATTCAGTAGGAATCAATGAAATGTCTTGAATTTGATTAGAAGCAATTAATTTCAATAGTACATGATGTGGTGATGTTAAGTCGTTCTGAAAAAGATCTGGGGGTTGTAGTGGACTAAAAACACAATTTGTATACACAATATGTTGCAACAGACAATGCCATCTATATTAACAGTCTCATGAAATGTCAGCTGAAATACCACTTCTAGGGTTATATCCCAAAGAGATAATATAAGTGGAAAGAGGACCCATATGCACAAAAATATTTATAACAACTTTTTTTGTGGTGGCAAAGAATTGGAAATCAAGGGAATGCTCATCAATTGGGGAATGGCTAAACAAGTTGTGGTATATGAATGTAATGGAATACTATTGTGCTATAAGAAATAAGAAGCAGACAGACTTCATAACAATCTGGAAATACTTATATAAAATGATGCTGAGTGAGTAGAGCAGAACCAGGAAGACTTTGTACACTATTACAGACACATAATATGTGTGATGACTTTGAAAGATTGGGCTCCTCTCAACAATACAAGGTTAGAAGACAACTACAAAAGATTCATGATGGTAAGGTGTAAAGGAAATGCAAATTTAAAGATATTTCCCTGCCCCTAGGCCCTTTGATGGGCTTAAGAGACTCTGAGAACCTTCCTTGATTTCAAAATATACTCTGCCCCCTAATAGGCTGAATGTAGTCACATGGAACCTGTGGCAGGAGGCTTGATTTTTAGGAATGCCCACACCTTGATGCTGCTGTGTGATTGGGCAGTGGGTCAAGAGGGTGGTTACATTCTCTGACCCAGGAGAAGACTATATAATCCCTGATGTGAGGTTTTGCTTTGGGGCTCACTTTGAGAAGTGTTATATGATTTGACCAGATGAGACTATGGGCAGCTCTTGAGAGCCCCCCAGCTTTGAAAACCCAGATGTTGATGCTTCCTCTCTGGTAACTGTGATTAGGTATGGATGTATGTAATGGTTGGACAGTATGGAAGCCTGTCTGCTTGATATGTTTTTTCTGTTTTCTTATAACTTCTGTCTGTATACTCTGAAGTTTGGGGTGCTGACTTTTTCCCCTGAACAAGGTAAATGATATGTTTGATTGATTAAAGTAAGCTTGTTAACAAATTTTGAGTTGCTTTCCTTAAGAAAAGCAGATCTAAGAACCTGTGTTGGCAGCCACCCTGGGGATGCTGGTGTGCTTGCTGCTGCAAAAGGGATATCCACATCCAGAGAAATAACTAGAGTCTGAATGCAGATTGAAGCAAATTACTTACTCTCTCTGTTTTGTTTTGTTTCTTCTTTCTCACTGTTCATTCCATTCATTTTAATCTTTCTTTACAACATGACTAATGTTTAATGTGAAGGTATTGTTAGAACATATATTTGATTGTATGCCACCATGGGGGGAAATGGGGAGGAGAGGAAGGGGAGAAAATTTGGAGCTTGAGTGATTGTGAAGCTGAATGTTGTGAAATAAAAGTAAATAAATAAATTTAAAAAAAAAGAAAATCCAGCTGAGTCCACTGTTCTCTACCCCATCAGATTTCATCCAGAGTACTGTTAAGTTCTGGACACTACAGTTTAAGAAGGACATTGAGAACCTGGAAAATATCTAGAAGAGGGCAACCATAATGGTGGAGTACTTTGAATCTGTATCATATGAGGATCAGTTGAAAGAAATGGGCATATTTAGCTTAGAAAAAAGAATACTAAGGCAAGGAGGGGTGGCAAGATGGCTAATTTTAAGCATTTGAAGGCAATCTGATAGAAGAAGGATAAATTTGTGTTTAGCTCCATAGGACATATATGTATAGAAGATATAAATGGAGCAAATTTAGTCTTGGAATAAATAAAATTGCCTAGCAATAAGAGCTTCTGAAAGTATTATGGACTCTCTTGATGAATGGTCAGCTTTTCCTTACTCAAATGTCTTCAAGAAGAGGCTGTTTGACATTTTAGGTTTGTTATAGTGGGGATTACATTCATTTATGGGTTTGAGAAGATAGCAACTGAAGTCCCTTCCTATTCACTAATTCTTTGAATGTGTTTTTAAAAAAGTGGTGGAGAAAAAACCCTGAGAGTACAAATTGAACACCCATCAGGCCCTCAATATTCATATTGCTTAAGAGAAGAATAGAAATGATTTGGTGATAAGGGGTTCAAAGTTCCCAGGATATGTTATCATCAATGAAACTGTGAATAAATAAGAATGTCAATGCCACCATGCATAAAAGAAGAACTGGTAAGGTTAACCCCTCTTCAGATATGTATTAATAATCTATTAGCCACTCTAGAAGCAGAGTTCTTTTGTGGCAAAGAGTTCAAAAGTCAAGTAATTGGCTGGCAAGTGAGAAAACAGAGGAAGAGAGATCAGACTGTAGAATCATTCTTTAGTGACAAAGACAATCAAAACACAGAACAGAAGAAGACAACAAAGTAAAAACTCCTGCATCAAAAGTCTCCAAGAAAAAAACCAACTGGAGGAGCTCAAAAAGGATTTTGAAAATCAAGTAAGAGAAGTAGAGGAAAAATTGGGAAGAGAAATGAAAGTTATGCAAGAAAATAATGAAAAATGAGTCAACAGCTTGCTAAAGGAGACCCAAAAAATATTCAAGAAAATAACACTTTAAAAATAGACTAACTCAGGGGTGGCTATGTGGCACAGTGAATAAAATGCTGACTCCAGAGTCAGGAGGATTTTAGTTCAAATCCAGCCTCAGACACTTAACACAAAAACTAGCTGTATGACTTTGGGCAAGTCATTTAACCCCAATTGCCCTCCAAAAGAAAAAAGAAATAAATGCCTTAAAAAAAACTAACTCAAATGGCAAAAGAAGTCCAAAAAGCCAATGAAGAGAAGAATGCCTTAAAAAACAGAATTGGCCAGTTAGATTGGAGAACATGGAAGCTGATGACTTTATATAAAACAGATCCAAAAGACTGAAAAAATAGAAGGCAATGTGAAATATCTCATTGGAAAAACCACTGATCTGAAAAATAAATCCAGGAGAGATAATTTTAAAATTACTGTACTACCTGAAAGCAATGAACAAAAAAAGAACTTAGACATCATCTTTCAAGAAATTATCAAGGAGGGGCAGCCAGGTAGCACAGCGAGTAAGAGCACTGGCTCCAGTATCGGGATGACCTGGGGATCAAATCCAGGCTCAGATACTCAGCACCACAACCAGAAATAACTGGCCATGTAAACTTGAGCAAGTTACTTAACCCTGATTGCTTTAAAAAAAAAAAAAGAAGAAGAAGAAATTATCAAGGAAAATTGCCCTGATATTCTAGAACCAGAGGGTAAAATAGAAATTGAAAGAATTCACTGATTGGATCTTGAAAAAGATCCCCAAAAGAAAACTCCTAGGGATATTATAGCCAAATTCCAGAGTTCCCAAGTCAAGGAAAAAATATTACAAGCAGTCAGGAAGAAACAATTTGAGTATTGTGGAAACACAATCAGGATAACACAAGATCTAACAGCTTCTACATTAAGGGATCAAATAGGATGAAAACCAAGAATCACCTACCCAGCAAAACTGAGTATAATTCTTTAGGGGAAGATATGGAAATTCTAAGAAATAGAGGACTTTAATGTGTTCTTAATGAAAAGACCAGAACTGAACAAAAAAAATTGACTTTAAAATACAAGAAAGCATGAGAAGCATGAAAAGGTAAACAGGAAAGATAAATCAAAAAGAACTTATTAAACTTGAACTATTTACATTCCTATATGGAAAGACAATATTTGGAACTCATGAGACTTTTTCTCAGTATTAGGATAGTTGAAGGGAAAATATGTGTGTGTGTGTGTCTAGATAGAAAGATAGATATAGGTATATATATATATATATATATATGTAAGTATAGGTGGGTGTATGTATATGTATATATAATATATATGTATGTGTGTATACATAGAGGGTACAGGGTGAGTTGAATATAAAGGGAAGATAACTTTAAAATAAAATTAAGAAGTGAGAAAGGAATATATTGGGAGAAGGGGAAAGGGAGAGATAGAATAGGGTAAATTATCTCACATAAAAGAGGCAAGAGAAACCTGTTACAATGGAGGGGAAGAGGAGGGAGGTAAGAGCAAATGAGTCAATCTTACTCTCATTGGACTTGGCTTAAGGAGAGAATAACATAGACACTTAATTGGATATCTTACTCTATAGGAAAGTAGGGGGAAGGGGATTAGAGGGGGGAATGAATGGAGGGCATATTGGAGGAGAGGGTAGTTGGAGGGAAACACTTTTTAAAAGGAACAGAAACAAAGGAGAAAATAGAATAAAAAGGGATGAGATAGGATGGAGGGAAACACAGTTAGCCTTTTACAACTTGACTACTATGGAAATGTTTTGCATAACTACACATGTATAACCTATATTGAATTGCTTGTTTTCCCAGTGGGGGTAGGTAAGGAGGGAAGAAGGGAGAGAATTTGGAACTCAAAATTTTAAAAACAAATGTTAAAAAATGTTTTTACATGCAACCAGGAAATAAGATATATAGGCAATGGGGTATAGAAATCCATCTTGCACTATAAGAAAGTAAGGGGGAAGGGGAGAAGGAAGAGTATAGGGGGATATAAGAAAGGGCAGACTGCAGGAAGTGGTATTCAGTATGCTTGCCATCTTGGGGTGGGGGTTAGGGGAGAGATAGGGAGAAAATTTGTATCTCAAAATCTTGTGGAAATAAATGTTGAAAACTAAAAATAAATAAATGAATTAATTAAAATAATCTATTAGCAAATTATTAATATTCTTCAAATTTTTGTAGTACTTGAAGCCATTACAAAGTTCTTTCATCCTATGAAGCTTATGAAACAAATGGTAGAAGAAATATTATTGGCATTTCATGGAGGAAGAAACTAAAAATGAGGGAAATTACATGACCTCCACAGAGTCACATAGCTAGTAAGTACCATTTCTGGGATTTGTAGCTGAGTAACTTTATTTCCAGTCCTATACTGTTTTCACTTCATCAATATGCTAAAGATTTGATTACCTGATACCACAGGTAATTTATGCCTTATTTCTGACTATCTATAAAGCCTAAATTGGTGAAGAAGGCAGTCTGCCTCCTAGAACAGGCTCCTGTTGGTCTCCACCTAACAAACAATGCTAAATTTATAAAGCAAAGTACAAGTGAAAATATTGAGAGATGGAAAAAAATCTCTCATAAAGCATTTACATCAATTACTAAATGCAGAGATCACTTTTCAATGACTTTTATAAACTTTTCATTGCTATGTAAGTTACTATTATATCTACAATGTTTATTGCTTGTTGTATTCCTACCAACTGCTCTGATATTTTAACTGCCAAGGAATTAGGAATGGCCATTTCCCCTAGGGAAGGCAAATGTCCAGTATTTCTATCCTTTCCTCACTGAAAAAGAGCTAGACCCAGTCAGCCCCACTTCACTTAGTCAGTCACAAGTTACATCTGTTCACCTAGTTGTTTTTTTTTTAATTGATTCAGGTCCATCAGGTGGGTGGTTTTAAAACTGTGTTTATATAAATTTATGAAATGAACCTTGAGATTATTCCTCTGGTTACATGGAGTGGATACCAGGCCAAATAAAACACACCAAACCAGAATTCATGCAGGACAAATCTACTCTGGTGTCCTCAGCTTTTGGCTTGCATTCCAGGGAACCAAGCCCAGGTATGTCCAATACTAGCCTAGATCCAGGAACCATACTTTGCTTTGCAGTTATCCTCAGTTTACCTTCGATCAGTGTAGTTTTTTTTTAAATTTATAGATTTTCTTCATGTAGACCACAAAAAGTAACCTTAGCTGCCTGTTACTTCAGAACTGAAAGCTATGTAAGAGTGCTGGCAATTATATCTCTTTTATTGTGCTTCTGACAGCACATAGAAACGCAAATAGAGGGGGGGAGTAAAGAATCAATAGATTGATCCCATTGTTATAGCGACACAGCATGTTGTTTAACCAGGATTGCAGAACTGAATGTGTGAGCCAAAAGACTGACCACCACAAGCATGTTTAAGAATTATATTTACCAAAGTATTAGCATTGTGGTGTAAATGTGGCCACAAACGTCCTATGGACAAATTAGGTATTTGAAGCTCAAACATTCTTTTCAAAGGAAAGATTGATTGAGAAGGACATTCATAGGGAGTAGGAAAGGAAACTGATCCTTCAGACTCATTGCTTATCATCAGGGGCACCATTAGAAGTTTCAATTCCCCGATTCCTTTCATGTACTCAGATTACAATGAAAATCAAAAATTTTATGTACTTGTCTATTACAAACAGTTTTGGATTCCTTTGGAATTTAACTCTGATAGTTAGGTTTAACGGGCAAAGAAAAATAAATAATCTCTCAATGGCATGAAGACTTAAAGGCAATGTTTTAAAAATTCACCGTTCAACTCAGATCAAGAATATATGCGAAGATTCTTTTATGCCCTTGGCACATTACAATACACTCAGGATATAAAGAGAGAAACAGGAAATTATTTTCCATTAAGGAATCTACAGTCTGTTGGAGGTTAAAATATGTATACAGTAAATAAACACAAGAGAATTGGAAGACGAAGAGAGTATTCATAGGAAAGATATCAGTGGTATTTTCAGGAGTTAGTACGTGAGGTTAGCATTGAAGAAAATTAAAGAGATGAAAAGAAAAACAATTCTTAAATAAAGGATGGCCTCTGAAAAAGAAATAGAGGAGGGGGATCAAATATTGAGTTCTAGGATGAATGAGAATTTTTTTCATTTATACTGAAATGTAGATGGGAAGTAATCTATAATGAAAGGGAAAGGGAAATTATAGCCAGATTTTAAATGTCTTTATAAGTCTGTCTAAAGTGTTTGTATTTTATCATAGAGGCAACATGGAGACAATGAAGGTCCTTGAGCTAGGGACTACCAAAATCAGAACTGTTCTTTAAAAATTCAACACTAAATGAGAACAGTTATGTCTGTAGAGGGACAGCAATGGAAATAATGATCACCCATTGTCTTCCCTTTCCAACTTTCTGGTTGAAAGATCATGACAGTCTCAAATCAGCCCTCTAAATTGAGAGGAGGAGGCTTGTCCATGTGAATCATGAATTCCAACATGCCAGATAGTTCTCAAGCCCTTATTACAAGAAGATTGGGGGGGTATCTTTATGAAGAATGGAATGAGATAGGTAGAGACTAGAAGCAGGGGTATCACTTAGGAAGTCATAAAAATAGTCTAGGGTCTGGGTGATGAAGGCCTAAACTAGAGTAAATTAGTGTTTATATATACATATACATATATATATATATATGTGTGTGTGTGTGTGTGTGTGTATGTGTGTGTGTATTTATATGTATATAATATATTAGTGTTATATATGTGTGTGTGTGTGTGTCTTCCAAATTTACTCCCCCACCACTACAGAATGGAGGACAGAAATAGGGAAATGGGCTCCTGAATTACAAGAAAGAGTAACAAAGAAGGAAAAATTTGGCTTTCTGCAGGTGAGATTTCCAAGTTTCATAATTTGTCCAAAGACTGACCAAATGAGTTAGATATACTCAAATATTTACATGAGGTTTCCATATTCACTTCTTAGCCATGCTATAAAGAGGACAAGACCTTGGGAGTAAGGAATAACTAACTGCTAAATTTACCACTATCTGAAAGTTCTCTTTTTTAAATTCTAATACATTTGATGATTGAAAAATATTATTAGCCCAAGCCTTAGAGGTTTAGAAAAAGATTGAAACATGTTGGAAGCTGGTTTGGGAATGGGTTTGAATTTCATATTTGCATACACATTTAAATAAAACATTTTAGGAGTGGCTCAAAATAATGTGGCAAGGCAGTTTTTAAAAGGTAAGAAAATTTCATTTTAATGGAAATAGATAAACTTTTGAAAGTAAGTTAATTGGACTCCCATCTTCCACTTCCTTCAGTGTCACAATGGGCAACTAGCACAGGGACTATAAATATATTCAGGGGTTCTTGATACTCTCATTCCTTATATCAATAACTAATTGCAATCCCAACATTATCACTTCATTATCAAACCAGCAGTATTTCAGTCCAGTGATAAAAATCATAAGCTTTCATATAGTCCAAATGTAATTATTAGCCCAATAAAATAGAGTTAATGTTATATTTTCAAAGGTTAAAATAAGTGTTTGGCAACATTCAGTAGCCAACTCTCCACCAAAACCACAAAGCTGTCTTTATTGACCTTTGGGTCACCTACAATTTTAATATTTTGATTCTTCCATGATTATAGTATTCTATGATTAATGAGCATAAAGCACCCTAGGGAGAATATTGGCATTAAATATATTGGCTCGTATAGCAATGAACAGCTTGGTATCATTCAAAGTACTGTGGGAAGTAGTGAAAAAGACATCTGACAAGGACATGCATGACAGGAAAGAGAGGTGACATAGTCACGCAGGAAGAGAATATTTATCTGTAAGTGATAATACAATTATTGTATTTGTAGTCATGTGGGGGTCTTTTTGGGGGTGGGGTGCTTGTTTTAACAAAGATTCCATTTCTTGAATGGATGACTCATGAAAAATTTACAGGTAAAGGACAAAATTTCAGAGCTATAATTTGTTGATGTATGCAATACATGCAAAATATTTTGTAAAGCTTGCAGCACTATATACATTTCAAATATTATTATTGGAAGAAGCCATGGATATATTGTGACCTGAATTAATGGAGGCCCTCTAGTCAAATAAATTATTCTATAGGCAGCATGATAGAGTGGAAAGAAGAATAAGTTTGGAGTCTGAGGACTTGTATCAAATCCAAATTCCTCTCCTTACAACATGGGAAATCAAATAAATCATTTAACATCTCTGGGGCCCTGTTGGGTTTAAGGCATGATCCTTAAGAAAGAAATCTAGCCCATAAACCCTAATATCTCACAAGGTTTCAACAATCAAAATTTACATTCCTTTGGGCAGAGCACCTGCATAAGGGTATGATTCCCTATGTGCACAGAGAGAGTGGAAGAAGAAAAGCAGATAAAAAGGAGAGGAAAAGAGAGGAAAGAAAAGGGGGGGGGAAGGAAAGGAAAGAAGATGAAAGGAAAGGAAAGGAGAGAAGGAGAAGGAGGAGAAGGAAAGGGAGATGTTTTGCCTAACTAGAACTGACCAGTTGGGTCCCCAGTGGAGCAACCCATACTACTCACAGGTTATTGTTTGTGCTTCATTCTCAAAAAGAACCATGGTGTCAAGAATGTAATGCCATGACTTGCAAGTGAATTGGCTTTAAGTTGAGGGAGGACTGTGCAAAGTCACCAGCCTCGCTTTTTCTTCCAGAGCCATCTGGGTCCAATGGCAACAATATAAATCATGATGACTGGAGATGGCTCTGGATGCAGTGGGACACCAGGGCCTTTTAAAGCTAAGATCTTTCCCAGGTCTCAGTTTGACTGAGACAATGACCATTCAGTGATTAAGGCTAGGTAAGAAAGGAGGCAGATAGTGCTTATTAACATTTAGATAGCACTTTAAAGATGATATATTGTTTCAGTCTCACCACAATTCTTTGAAGAGGTACCTCAGGTATTATCATGATTTCTATTTTACAATTTAGGAAACTGAGGCTTAGAAAGGATGTAAAGTAACTTGCCTAGAGTCATAAAACTCATAAGATTCATAGGTGATATTTGAACCATGGTCTTTCTGACTCTAGATCTAGTACTCTATCCATTAAATGATACTGATTCTTAAAATGACCTCTAAGGTGGGAAGCAATATGATGCAGTCAAAAGACTTCTGGATTTGGAGTCCAAAGACCTAAGTTTGAATGTTATTAATTACCTATATGACCTTAGGTGAGTTATTTCATTTTGGGGCTGCTGAATCCTCACTGGGCAAATAAAGAGAGAGGAACAAATACCTCCTAAGATCCCCTTCTACTCAGAATCTATGTTCTCATCATTCTCTGTCTTTCGGATGCAAAATACTATGGTTCTAAGTAAATTAGGTGTGTACATCCTCAGATGTATATGCATATAAATGTGTGTGTATATATATGTACATATATAGTGAAATTTACATATATAACTACATGTACATATTGCATCCCTTGCATTTTTGCATATATATATAGTATGTGCATATATGGGGGATTGACTGATCAAAAGCCTTGATAATACTCCAATACTCTGACCAATTTATAAATATATACATGCAAATATGTATGTGCAAATATGTACAGTATATATTTCATATATGTGTACATCACACATATATGTGAATATGCATAAATATATATTTATGTATATATCCCCCCATAGACACAATGGAATAGTAACATCAATCTCAGAATAACTTTTCCACCTTAGAACTGTTGTTGAATGTTAAAGACACACTGGGCACAATGCACTCAATGAGTAATTTAAATTAATGACCAAGTGCAGAGTGGGAGATAGCATGCCCACATTCTCTGGGACTCCCTTTCTGAGAATCCTTCTCAACAGCTCAACTTCTATTTTACCATATTTCTCATTCTTAATTTTTTAGAGCATTTGGTATAGAATTCCTGTTTGAATGACTCAGATAAGACCAAACAACTTGATTTCTTTTCAATGCACCCTAAAAATCAGAGATGGCAACAATTTGGATGTTTGCTTCTACTTACCTACCCCAATAGTTGTGTGTTGCTGAAGCACAATGATTTAGTGGTAAAATACATTCCCTATGGCACTTTAGTTCATAATTTTCAACACATTGCACTGAACATATAATTTTTTTCTGGACATTGACCAAACAAAATGCTCATTCAGAAATTAAAGCTCTTGGGAGAAGAGTGCTAATATGCAAAGAATGTGTGTAAGTACAGACACATACTATTTTTGCAAGGTCAAGCAATAAATACGTTTTATATAGCACTGTGTTTACAAGTGAAACAAGAGAGTTTATAGTTTAGGCAGTGAGATTGCAGAATGGATAGAGTGCTGGACCTGAAGTCAAGAACTGAGT
Organism: Petaurus breviceps papuanus; assembly: GCF_028583685.1. Taxonomy (NCBI): domain Eukaryota; kingdom Metazoa; phylum Chordata; class Mammalia; order Diprotodontia; family Petauridae; genus Petaurus; species Petaurus breviceps. The sequence continues at coordinate 1,195,577 of NW_027187298.1, read as the reverse complement.
TCAAATGTGATCTCAGACTCTTACTAGTTATGTAACCCTGAGCAAATAATACTGTTTGCCTTGGTTTCCTTTTCTGTAAAATTATCTGAAGAAGGAAAAGGCAAACCATTCCAGTATCTTTGCCAAGAAATCTCAAATGGAGTTACAAAGAGTTGGATACTGAACAAAGATTTGGAAATGTCTGAATGACAACAATGATGATAAGACTAAAGGTAAAAGATATGCCGGTTTTTTAAGGAAGGTATCTATGCCTTTCACCTAAGGAAACATTTCAATCTATCACTATTATCTTCAGTATATATTCATAGTATTTAGAGATGAAGGGATCATAGGCAAACGTTTCATTTTATAGATGAGGAAACTGAGGCCTCAGAAGGGGAATTGAGTAATTTAAAGCCATGATAATATTCCAATACTCTGACCAATTTATAAATATATACATGCAAGCAATTGTCTCCCCCAGTGATGCCCATCACCATCTACATGACAAATTCCTGCATTATAACTTCAATCTCTATTCCTCTAACTCCCTACATACAGCTCCCTTTCCTGGCTCCCAAAATTGTGGAAGTGGAGCTAAGGGAGTAAAGTACAGGCCAGGACCTATCTGAACTCTCTCCAAATTGCCCTCAAAACAACTTTAAAATAATTCCTCAAATAAAATATTGGAGTAACAGATCCAACAAAAGGTCAGAGGAAGACATTTTTCCAGCCTAAGAGAACTTAAAAGATTCACACATGAGACCTGTAACACTAGGGTGCATGCAGACATGCATGTGCAGCAGGAGTACCAGAACTGGGTCTTAGACTACATAAAACTACAAGACATAATAAAACAAAATCAAAAGAATGAAAAAATAGAACAATATGTGAACTATCTCATTGGAAAATAACAGGCTTGGAAAATAGATTGAGGAGATAATTAAAGAATTATTGAACTACCTGAAAGCCACAGTAAAAATAAATAAATAGATAGATAGATAGATAAATGAAGGAGCCTAGAAATCATAATTCAGGAAATTATCAAAGGAAACTGCCCTAATATCTTAGCATAAGAATGTAAAAAAGAATGAAAGAATTCACTGATCACCTCCTGAAAGACATCCCAAATGATCCCAGGAATACTATAACCAAAGCTCCCAGGTCAAGGAAAAATATTGCAAGTAGTCATAAATAAAAATTGAAATATAATGGAGCCACAGTCAGGATCACAGGAGATTTAGCAACTTCTAAATCAAAGACTCAGGAACTTAAAATAGGATTTTTCCACAGGGTGAAGGAAGGAGCTAGGATTCCAACCAAATATAACCTAACCAGCAAAACTGAGCATAATACTTCAGGGGAAAAGAATGAAGATTTAATATAATAGAAGACTTTCAATCATTCCTGATGAAAAGACCAAAGCTGAATAGAAAATATAACACTCAAAAGAAGACTCAAGAAAACCATAAAAAGGTAAACAGAAAAAATAATCATAAGGGACTCAACGGAATTAAGCTGTTTAAATTACTATGTGGGAAGATGATACATATAACTCCTAAAAAATGTATCATTATTAGGGCACTTAGAAGTAGTCTTGTATAGACAGAGGGCACAGGTTGGAAAGTTTTCTAATGATTGGAATGATTCCTCATATAAGAACATAGGGATAATAAAGAGAGACTCATAGGGAGAAAGGGGAAGGGAGAAGTAGAATGGGACAAATTTTCCCATGTAAATGAGGCACACAAGGAAGAGCATTTATCTATCTTATCCAATAGGAAGATAGGAGGAGAAAGAAATAACAAACATGGAAAGAGAGATGATAAGTGAGAGGACATATTGGGGAGGCAGTGATCAGAAACAAGGCAAATATCTGAGTAGGGACAGGATAAAAAAAAAAGAGAGAAAGATATAAAGAAGAAAATGTGATGGAGGGAAATGGACAATTAGTAATCATAACTGTGAATGTGAATGGGATAAGCTAACTCATAGAACAGAAGTGAATAGAAAAATGGATTGGAAATTAGAATCCAATAATTTTGTATACAAGAGACACATTCAAAACAGAAAAACATACAGAGTTGAAATGAAGGATCAGAGTTGAGTCTATTACACTTCAGCTAAAGTGAAACAGTGATGGGTGGTAATCACAGCTCAGGGAAAGGAAAAGCAAAAATAGACCTAACTAAAAGGCAATCAGTGAAACTACATTGTGCTAAAAGGAATTAATGAATACACAATGAAGGAATACCAAAAACTTTTACAGCAAGTTTCTTTGATAAAGGCCTCATCTATCAATTATAGAAGGAACTGAGTCAGATTTATAAAATTAAAAGTCATTCCCCAGTTGATAAATGGTAAAAGGATGTGAATGGCAGTTTTCAGAAGGAAAAATTAAAACTATCTATTGTCATATAAAAATACTCTAGATTGTGGGGTGGCTAGGTGGTGCAGTGAGTAAAGCACCGGCCCCAGAGTCAGGAAGACCTCAGTTCGTTTCTGGCCTCAGACACAACACCTATACCCACAACCACACCCCCCCCACACACACACACACAAACTAGCCATGCAACCTTGGGCAAGTTACTTAACCCAAACTGTCCTCTAAAAAGGCAAAAAGAAAAAATACTCTAGGTTGTGATTGATCAGAGAAAGGCAAATTTAAAGAACTTTGAGATACTACCTCACACTTATCAGAATGAAAAATGGTGGAGGGGATGAGGGACAATTATACATTAATAAATTGTTAGTGGAGTACAGAATTGGTGAGACCATTTTGGAGAACAAACCAAACCTATGCCCAAAAGGCTATAACACTGCATAGCCTTTGATCCAGCAATACCCTTATTAGATCTTAACTCCAAAGAAAACAAAGAAAAAGGAAAAAGAATTTATGTGTACAAAAATATTTATAAAAGTTCTTTTTGTGGTGGCAAAGAATTAGAAATTGAGAAGTTGCTCATCAGTTGGGAATGGCTGAACAAGTTGTGGCAAATAATAGCAATGTAGTACTATTGTGCTATAAAAAAGCTGAATGAAGGGGTTTCAAAAAAATGGCAAGACCTATATGAACTGATTCAAAATAAAGTGAGGAGAACCAAGAGACCATTGTTTACTGCAATGTTATAATAATGTTCAACTATGAAAGACTTGGCTACTTGATAAATGCAAGATTCCAGGACAATTTTGAAGTATTCATGATGGGAAAAAAATAAACACTATCCATTTCCAGAGAGAAAACTAATGAACATTGGGTGCAAATTGAAGTACAATTTTCTTGCTTAATTTTTTCCTTTTTGTGATGTGACTTATATGGAAATTTATTTTGTATGATTTTACATGTATAATCGATATGATATTGTTTGCTTTCTCAGTGTGTAGGGAAGAGGTGAGAGGGAAGAAGAGAATCTGGAACTCAAAATTTCAAAAAAGGATGATTAAAAATTAATAAATATTTTAATTGCTTGTTTTTCCCTTTCTGCATTTTCATAATGTTAATTTTAATATACATTTTGATTGAGTATTCCCCTTGAAAAAATAAACTTCCTATGCTCACACCCTAGTGAATTATTCTATTATATCATTATTAGGGCAGTTAGAAGGAGTCTTTGACAGTCTATTGATAGAGGGCACTGAGTCAATTATGTTTCAATGATTTCTAATATAAGAATGTAGGGATGAGAAAGAGAGATGCTCAGGGAGAAAGGGGAAGGTTTTCCAGTCTTATATTCATCTGTTCCAGTGCTTAATGATATTTAATGGAACTATCTGATTACATGTGTATGCATATAAAATTATCATGTGACTAGTAGTTTTGAGCAAATGAGTGAGTAATAATCAGGTTACCAAGTCTGAGCTTCACTGAATAGAATTCTCACCTGAGTCTTGCTCTTAGAAATTCAATTGCATCATTCTCTGTCGAGGATTTGAAGAATGTATACCACCCCCCAAAAATATTAAACTCCTAAAAAATGAATGTAAAATCAAAAGGATGGGAAGAGGGATTGGACCTTGATTTAATTGTGACTGATGGACATCAGCTTCCTTTCGTTATTCTTTTATTAATTTTATTTGTTTATTTATTTTCTTTTACTTTGCAACATTCAGTTCCACAAGCCTTTAAGTACCAAATTATCTCTCCCTTCCTCTCCTTCTCCTCTCCCCTCCCCATTGTGGCATGCAATGCAATATAGGTTCTGCAAATACCTTCACATTAAACATTACGCAAGTTGTAAAGAAAGATTATAATCAATGGAATGAACAAGAAAGAAGGAAGAAAACAAAAAAAGGGAGAGAGCAAGTAGTTTGCTTTGACTGATATTCATACTTCATAAGTCTTTCTCTGGTTGTGGATACCTTTTCCATCTTGAGTCCTTTGGGGTTGTTTTATAACCATGCACTGCTGAGATGATCCCAGTTTATAAAAGTTAGTCATCACAGATACATGATGTCTATAATGTTTTTTCATCAAATACTTCATTGACTTCTAGTTTACATCATTCATTTCCACTAGATTTTGAGTTACAAATTTTGTACTCATTTTTCCCCTACCCACCACCCCAAAATAGCTATCCCTCTGGATATCCCCTCCTCCAATATGCTCTTTCCCATATCTTCGCCCATACCCCCTCTGATGTTCCAGTAGAGCACGGGGCATCTCTATGCCCCAGTGCCTGTATATCTTATTTCCTAGTTACATGTAAAATAATATTAACAATAATATATATATATATGTGTGTGTGTGTATATATATATATATATATTAAACATTTCATTTTAAAACTTTGAATTCCAGATTCATTCCCTTCCTCCCTTGTCACCCACCCTTACTGGGAAGATAAAAACTTTAGTATAGGTTGTACATGTGTAGCTATGGAAAACATTTCCATAGTGGATATATTGTAAAAGACTGACTATATTTGCCTCCCTCCTATCCCACCTCCCACTTGTTCTATTATCTACTTTGATCCTGTCCCTTTTCAAAAGTGGGCGTTTCCAACTTCCCTCCCCCCCAGCCTACCCTCCCTTCCATCATCCCCCCTCTCATCCCCTTCTCCCCTACTCTCCTGTAGTGTATGTCATTCCCTCTCTAAGCCAAATACAATGAGAATAAGGTTGACCCATTCCCTTTTGCCTTCCTGTTCTTCCCCTCCATTGAGACCATTTTCCCTTGCCTCTTCTATATGAGATAGTTTACCCCATTCTGTCTCTCCCCATCTCCTCTCATTATATTCCTCTCTCACCTTTTAATTTCACGTTTAAAGTATCATCCCTTCCTATTAAATTGGTCTTGCACCCTCTATCTATGTATACCTGTATACACATATACACACATTCACATATGTATTCATATACGCATATACCTTCCTATATAGACATATATATGTACATATATACATACATATAGATATAGATATATTTCTATTTCCTTCAACTTTTCTCATACTGAGAATAGTTTCATAAGTTACATTTATCATTTTTCCATGTAGGGATGTAAATAGTTCAACTTTGATAAGTTCCTTATGATTTCTTTTCCCTGTTTACCTTCTCATGCTTCTCTTGCTTCTTGTATCTTGATGTCAAATTTTCTATTCAACTCTGGTTTTTTCAGCAAGAATGCTTGAAATTCCTCTATTCCACTGAATGACCATATTTTCCCCTGAAACATGATACTGTTTTACTGGGTAGGTGATTCTTGGTTTTAATCCCAGTTCCTTTGATCTCTGAAATATCATATTCCAGGCCCTTTGATCCCTCAGTGTATAAGCTGCCAGATCCTGTGTTATCCTGATTGTGTTTCCACAGTATTCAAATTGTTTCTTCCTGGCTGCTTCCAATATTTTCTCCTTGATCTGGGAACTCCAGAACCTGGCTATAATATTCCAAGAGTTTTCTTTTGGGGATCTTTTTTAGGAGGTGATTGGTGGATTCTTTCAAACTCTATTTTGGCCTCTGGTTCTACAATATGAGGGAAATTTTCCTTGAGAATTTCTTGAAGGATGATTTCTAGGTTCTTTTTGCATGGTTTCTATAATTGTGTACAATGTTCTCCTGGTTCTGCTCTTCTCACTAAGCATCAGTTTATAGAAGTCTCTCCAGGTTATTATGAAGTCCATCAGCTGCTCATTTCTCATAGCACAACAGTATTCCATTACATTCATGTACCACAACTTGTTTAGTCATTCCATGATGGATGGGAATCCCCTTGATTTACAATTCTTTGCCACCACAAAAAGAACTATCATAAATATTTTTGTACATAGAGATCCTTCTCCCACTTGTATGATCTCTTGGTGATACAGTCCTGGAAGTGATACTGTTGGGTCAAAGGGTATGCATATTTTTATAGCCTTTTGGGCATAGTTCCAAATTGTTCTTCAGAATAGTTGGATCAGTTCACAACTCCACTAACAATGCATTAGTGTTCCAATTTTCCCACACATTCTTGAGCATTTTTCATTTTCCTGTTTTGTCATCTTAGCTAATCTGACCAGTGATATGTGGTAACTCTGAGTTGTTTTCATTTGTATTTCTCTAATCAATCGTGATTTACAGCACTTTTTCATATAATTATAGAAATATTTAATTTCTTACTCTGAAAACTGCCTTTTGATATCCTTTGATCATTTATCAAATGGGTAATTATTTGTATTCTTATAAATTTGACTCAGTTCTTATTATATTTTAGAAATGAGTCCCTTATTAGAGATACTGGTTGTAAAAATTCTTTCCAATTTTTTGCTTCCCTTCTAATCTTGGTTACATTGGCTTTGTTTCTACAAAAATGTTTAAATTTAATCAAATTGAAATGATCCATTTTGCATTTCATAATGCTCTTTCTCTCATTTGGTCATAAATTTTTCCCTTCTCCATAAATCTGACAGGTAAACTATTCCTTGCTCTCCCAAATTGCTTACAGTATCTGCTTTATAAGCAGATCATGAACCCATTTAGACTTAATTTTGGTTGTCAGTGTAAGACATTGGTCTATGCCCAGTTTCTGCCATAATATTTTCTAGTTTTCCCAGCAGTTTTTGTCAGATTGTGAGTTCTTATCCCAAAAGCTGGGGTCTTTGGCTTTATCAAAGAGTAGATTACTATAGTCATTGACTACTGTGTTTCATGTACTTAATATATTCCAGTGATCCACTATGCTATTCCTCAGCCAGTACCAAGTAGTTTTGATGACTGCTGCTTTATAATACAGATTAAAATGTAGTATGGCTAGGCTACATTCCCTAGCATTTCTTTTCATTAATTTTCTTGATATTCTAGACCTTTGGTTCTTCCAGATGAATTTTGTTACTATTTTTTTCTAGCTCTATAAAATAATTTTTGGGATATTGATTGGTATGGCACTAAATATGTAAACTAAATTAGGTAAAACTGTCATTTTTATTATATTAGCTCAACCTAAGCATGAGCAGTGTGATTTTTTCCAATTATTTAGATCTGACTTTATTTGTGTGAAAAGTGTTTTGTAATTGTGTTCATATACTTCCAGGTTTGTTTTGGCATGTAGATTCACAAATATTTTATAATGCCTATGGTAAGTTTAAATGGAATTTCTCTTTCTATTTCTTGATGTTGGGCTTCATTAGAAATATATAGGAAAGCTGAGGATTTATGTGGGTTTATTTTATATCCTGCAACTTTGCCAAATTTATTATCTCAAGTAGTTTTTTATTTGATTATCTAGTATTCTCTAAGTATATCATCATATCATCTGCAAAGGATCTTAAGCTTAGTCTCTTCTTTGCTGTAATAGTAATGTAATTTGATTCCTTTGTATTGCTGTGCTGAGCACTTAGTAATTAATTACTAAGTTACTTAGCACTTAGTAATTAATCAAGCCTCTGTTAAAGAAACAGAAGGTATAAACCCCTATTCCTGACATAACAGGAAGGGGCTGGCTCAAACAGGAAGGAGCTAATGCCATGTGTGCATATAAGGAGAAGTCCCTACTGGGTCAGACAGGGCTTCTTGGAGCAAGCTTTAAGGAGGCAGAAGCTGCTGCCACTGGGAGGCTGAAGAGGAAATGCCCCCAAGGCTGGAGAGAATGGTTTTGATTTTGAGAACCTGGGGGAAGTGATTTTGATTCTGAGAACCAGCTGGAGCTTCTGCTGAGGAGCTGCTGAGTCAGAGGGTCAGCTAGAGCTTCTGGGAGCTGCTGAAGATGTCCAAGGGTCAGCTGGAGTTGTTGAAGACTGAGGAAGCATGCCTGTGATGCTGGTACTTTATATGAACCTGCTTATGGCTTTGTTAAGCCTTAACTTCCCAGGAACAGAGACGGTGAAGGATTTAAGGTGGACTGTATGCTGTGAGCTTCAGTGTGGAACAGGAAGTACTCAGAGAACTGGACAAGGACCTGGGAGCTGTCTGCCTTTGAAACCAGGTGACAATTTGGTGAATCCAGGTAGGATGTGGGGCCATGGAAGTTGATCCAGGGAATCTGAAAGACCACCCCAAGTCAAGCTGAAAGAAGATTTTTCTTGGATACTGTGTACTGACTGAGAAGATTATAAATTGCTAGTGACCTAGGGGTGGAGAGATTATGTATTTTCTGATGATTGAATAGTGAATGATGATTAAATAGCAACTGATTCGTAACTTGCTGTGGCCCATGGGTGGAGAACTTTGACTATTGTACTTTGTGTTCCTTAAGGAGGCAAACCTCCTTAAGAATGACTGAATGATTGAGATGGCTGAATGATTGAGTTACTAAATGATTGTTGTTTGTTCAAAACTTCCTGACCACTGTGGTGAAAACTATATGGCCATTTTCTGTGATAAGTTGTTTTGAATGTTACATTTTGATTTTCTGTGATAAGTTGTAACATTGTGAATGCTGTACCTTGATTTACTATGAATGTTTTGATCTGATTCATTATGGAATAAATAGAGTGTTCACTATACTATGTAATTTGAACTTTAAAAGCTGTTCACAGTAGCACTCTTCTGGAAAGCTGCTCATGCTTGGCTTTACATTTGCCAATGATTCCTTCTATTTCTTCTTCTTCTCTTATTGCTACAGCTAATATTTCTGGTACCAAACTGAATAAGAGGGGTGTTAGTGGACATCCTTGTTTCACCCCTGATCTTATTGGAAAAGCTTTTAGCTTATCCCCATTATATATAATACTTGCTAATATTTTTAGATAGATACTACTTGTTATTTTAAGAAAGACTCCATGTATTCCTCTGCTTTCTAGTTTTTTTAAGAGGAATGGATGTTGTATTTTGTCAAAAGTTTTTCTCCATCTTTTCAGATAATCATATGGTTTCTACTAGTTGTGTTGTTGATATGATCAATTATACTATGGTTTTCCTAACATTGGAGCAGTCTTACATTCCTGGAATAAATCCTACCTGATCAAAGTGTATTATTCTTATGATAAGTTGCTGTAATCTTTTTCCTAATATTTTATTTAAAGTTTTTGCATCTATATTCATGAGGAAATTGGTCTATAATTTTCTTTCTCTGTTTTGACTCTTCACAATTTATGTGTCAATACCATACTTAAATCATAAAAAGGACTTGGTTGGACTCCTTCAATTTTCCCTAGTGGTCTAAAAAGTATTGGAATTAATTTTTCTTTAAATGTGTGATAGAACTTGCTTGTAAATCCATCTGGTCTTGGAGATTTTTTCCTAGGGAGTTCATTGATGGCTTGTTCAATTTTTTTTTTAATGAGATGGGGTTATTTAAGAATTTCACTTCCTCTTCAGTTAATATAAACAACTTGTATTTTTGTTAATATTCATCCTTTTCACCAAGATTGTCAAATTTATGGGCATACAATTGGGAAAAATAATTCCTAATTGTTGTTTTAATTTCCTCTTCATTGGAGATAAACTCACTCTTTTCATTTTTGATACTGGTAATTTGATTTTCTTCTTTCTTTTTTAAAATCAAATTGACTTAAGGTTTCTCAATTTTATTATATTTTTCACAAAACCAGGTCTTAATTTTGTTTATTAGTTCAATAGTTTTCTTAATTTCAATTTTATTAAACCCTCCTTTGGTTTTCAATATTTCCAATTTTGTATTTAATTGAGGATCTTCAATATGTTTCTTTTCTAGCTTTTTCAGTTGCATGTCCAATTCATTTATCTTCTTTTGCTCTATTTTATTCACGTAAGCATTCAGAGACATAAAACTTCCCCCAAAGAACCCCTTATCCTGCATCCCATAAGTTTTGGTATATTGTCTCATAATTGTCATTCTCTTGAATGAAGTTATTGATTGTTTCTATGATTTCTTGTTTCACCCATTCATTCTTTAGGATTAGATTAGTTTCCAATTAATTTTTTAGTATATCTTTTCATGGTCGTTTATTACATATAATTTTATTGCATCATCATCTGAAAAGGATGCATGTAATATTTCTGCCTTTCTGCACTGGATTGTGAAGTTTTTTATGCTCTACTGCATGGTCAATTTTTGTTTGTGTGCCATGTACTGTTGAGAAGAAGGCATATTCCTTTTTATTCCCATTCAATTTTCTCCAGTGGTCTATCATTTCCACCTTCTCTAAAATTCTATTCACCTCCTTAACTTCTTTCTTGTTTATTTCAAGGTTAGCTTTATCAAGTTCATCGGGGGAAGGTCAAGGCCCCACACTAGTATAGTTTTGCTATCTATTTCTTCCTCTAATTCCCTTAACTTCTCCTCTAAGAATTTTGAGGATATACCACTTGGTGCATATATGTTTAGTAATGATATTGCTTCATTGTCAGCAGTGCCTTTTAGCGGGATATAGTTTCCTTCCTTATCTCTTTTAATTAGATCTATTTTTGCTTTTGCTTTGTCTGAGATTAAGATTGCTACTCCTGCTTTTTTTTTTACTTTAGTTAAAACATAATATATTTTGCTCCAGCCTTTTACCTTTACCCTGAATCCCCATTTCAAATGTGTTTCTTGTGAACAGCATATTGTAGGATTATGGTTTTTAAGCCATTCTTCTATCTGCCTCCATTTTATGGGAGAGTTCATCCCATTCACATTCACAGTTATTATTACTATCTGTATGTTTCTCTCCATCCTAATCCCTCCCCTGTTTATGCTTTTATTTCTCCCTTCCCCTTCTGAAGAATTTTTCTTTTGACAGCCACCTCCCTCAATATTCCCTCCCTATCAGCCCCCCCCTTTTCCTACCTTTTCCTCTTACTACTTTTTCCCTCCATTCTAGTCCACTCCCCTTTTCTTTCCATTTCCCCTTCCTACTGCCTGTAGGGAATGTTAAATTTTTATATTCAACAAAGTATGTTATTCCCTCCTTGAACCAAATCCATTGACATTAAATTTCAAACAATGTTCCTCTTTCTCCCTTTGTTACCTCTACTATAATAAGTTTAAGATTCCTATACTTAACTATGTTATTCCCTCCTTGAACCAAAAGCAAAGAGAGTAAAGCTCTTACAATGTTCATCTCCCTCCCTTCTTTCCCTCCACTATAATATGTTTTTACACCGGTTCATGTAGCATAATTTACCATTTTCTGCCTCCTCCTTCCCTCTTCTTCAATAACAATCCCTTTGCACCCCTTAATAAGTTTTTTTCATCATATTAGTTAATTTATATCCACACCTCTCTCTCTATCTATTGATCCATCAATCTCTCTCTACGTGTCTTTTAAATGTCATAATAATTATACAAATCTCATTACTGACAGGTATCATTCTCCCATATAGGGATGTAAACAGCTTGTTCTTATAAAATAACACATTGTGTGTGTCTGTGTGTCTGTGTTTCTGTGTATTTTCCCTGTTTACATTTTTATGTATCTCTTGAGTCTTGTATTTGGAGATTAAATTTTCCATTAAGCTGTGGTCTTTTCATCAGGAAGGTTTGGAAGTCCTTTATTTCATTGAATAATCATCTCCTTGCCTAAAAGATTATGAGTAATCTTGCAGGGTAGTTGATCCTTGGTTGTAGTCCAAGCACTTTAGCCTTTCTTTTTTTTTTCAAATCAAATGCTTATTAATTTCTGATTTACATCATTCATTTCCACCAGATTTTAGGTTACAAATTTGCTCCCCATTTTCCCCCTACCAACCACCCCCAAAATAGCAATCCCACTGGATGTCCCCTCCTCCAATCTGCTCTCTCCATATCTTCTCCCATACCCCCTTTGACTTTCCAGTAGGGCACGGTGGATGTCTATGCCCCAGTGCCTTCATATCTTATTTCCCAGTTACATGTAAAAGAATATTAATAAACAGTTGATTTTTAAACTTTGAATTCCAGATTCATTCCCTTCCTCCCTTGTCACCAACCATTACTGGGAAGATAAGCAATTCAGTATAGGTTGAACATGTGTAGATATGGAAAACATTTCAATAGTGTATATATTGTAAAAGACTGACTATATTTGCCTCCCTCCTATCCCAAGTCCCCCTTGTTCTATTCTCTACTTTGATCCTGTCCCTTTTCAAAAGTGGGTGCTTCCAACTTCCCTCACCCCCCCAGCCTGCCCTCCTTTCCATCATCCCTTCTCTCATCCTATTCCCCCCTGATCTCCTGTAGGGTGAGATACCCTATTTAATGTGTATGTCATTCCCTCCCTAAGTGCTCTTTAGCCTTTCAAAATACCATATTCCAATCCCTCTTATCTTTTAATTTAGAAGCTGCTAGGTCTTGTGTGATCCTGACTGTAGTTTCACAATATTTGAATTGTTTCTTTCTGGTTGCTTGCACTATTGTCTCCTTGACCTTATAATTCTGGAATTTGGCTAGAATATTCCTTGGAGTTTTCAATCTGAGATCTATTTCAAAAAGTGTTTGGTGAATTATTTTGATAACTATTTTACCCTCTGGTTCTAGGACCTCAGGGCAATATTCTTTGATAATTTCTTGGAGGATATTGTCCAGGCTTTTTTTTTTTTCATCATGACTTTCTGACAGATCAATAATTCCTAGATTATCTATCTTGCATCAGTTTTCCAGGTTAGTTGTTTTGTAAATAAGATATTTTACATTTTCTTCTTTTTTTCATTCTTTAGATTTTGTTTGACTGATTTTTGATGTTTCATAGAGTTGTTAGCTTCAATTTGTCTTATTCTAATTTTTAGTGAATTGGTTTCTTTTAGTTAGTTTTTCAAATCTCCTTTTCCATTTGTTCAGTTTTTATTTTTAAGTAACTATTTTCTCCAGTTAGATTTTACATTTGACAAATCTTGCCTTTTTTTTTTTAATTTTTGGAGGGGGGAAGCCAGGGCAATTGGGTTTAAGTGACTTGCCCAAGGTCACATGGCTAGTAAGTGTTAAGTGTCTGAGGCTGGATTTTAACTTGGTCCTCCTGACTACAGAGCTGTTCCTCTATTCACTGTGCCACCTAGCTGCCCCACAAATTTTACTTTTTATGGACCTGTTTTATTCAGTGATTTGTTTTTCCATTTTTCCAATTATATTTTAAAATAGTTGGTCAATTTATCTTCTACCTCTCTAATTTAGCTTTTAAAATCCTTCTTGAGTTTTTCCAAGAATGCTTTTTGGACTTGAGACCAGTTTGTATTCCCTCTTGAAGTTTCAGATGTAGGTATAGAATCAATATTGTCCTTTTCTGAATTTGGTTCTTCTCTCTCACCATAATAGGATTCTAACATCTTTGTTTTCCAGGTTTGCTTTTTTCATTATGACTGTCTATTTCCTGGCTTTTAAAATGGATCTCTGATTCTGGGGTACAGAGGGCTCTGACCCATGTTTCTTCAGCAGGGAGTTAGGGCCAGATTATTGGCTGTGTGTGCTGTGACCTCTGAGTGACTAGACTGAGGCCAGGATGTTCTCTGTTGCCCCAGGGTTACACTGAAACTCACAGTGTGAAGTGTGAGTGAGGGTTGGTCTGGCTGCTTCAGAATTCTGCCTCTGTGTCCCTGGGCTAGAGCTCAAGCAGGCTCAGCTGCTGGTGGCTGGGGACACATTGGTGTCTGCAGATTCTTCTGGTTGTACAAAGGCACACCTGGGGTTCTGGTGTTAACTCTTGCTGGCTCCACTCCCCACTCCCCAGGGATTCAGGATCTTCCTCTGGTCAACTGACATGGGGCTTGTTGGTATGCCTCTAGTCCTGCATTTTAGTCTCAGCACAGCCATAGTCAAACCCTTCCTCTAAGACTCCCAAGCCTCCAGCTGATTCCACTATTTCAGGATTTTATACTGGGGCAATATTCTCTGGGTTTTCATGATCAGACCGGGAGATTAGAACAGCATTCAGGTAGGTGATTTTAAACATTGAGGCTATGGGCTGATAGCCCCAGGTAAAGCTGCTGCTATTGCCTCAGTCCCCTTGCTTATCTCTTACCCAGCTCTGACAGACCCCTGTCCTCTGGTGAGAAGTTTGGGAAATGCCCCTGCAATGGGTGAATCAGTTTGTTCAGGCTAACTCTGGCTCTGCTATGGTCAGGTCTATGCCAGTGCAATCCACATGCTCTGCACTCTGAACTCCCTTGGCTGGTGCAACAAATCCTACCCTTCCACTCTTTCCTGGACTAGAAATTTGCCATACTCTGTCTTCCAATGGATTATGCCACTCTAAAAACCATTGAGATTCTCTTTTTAGAGGTTACTGAAGGAATTCAGGGGGGAGTTCAGATGAGTTCCTACTTTCACTCTGCCATTTTGGCAGCATCATTTCTTTAAAAAATATTTATTTATTCTGAACTTAAGAAATAAAACAAGCATTTCCATAGCAGAGTAGAAAAAATAAAAATAATTGTACATGAAACTTCAAATCTATTATATACAACTTACTATTCCTTTCAAATATATAATAAAGTTGTCATATAACATTTTTATTTTACCTTTTTGTTCTTCCCTCCCATCTTGCCCTAGAGATGTCTACCATTAGACACAAATGGGTATATACCTATATATGTGTATGTGTGTGCATAGTGTATATATTCTATACATACTTCTATCTAACAGTTCTTTATCTGAATGCAGATAATGTCTTCCTTCATATGTCTTTTGTAGTTAATTTGGGAATTTACGATAGTCAAAAGGACTTAGTCACTCAAAGTTGTACTAAAAAACAATATTGTTGTCATTGTATGCAATATTCTCTTGTGCTAATTTCACTCCTAGTTTTTTCATGCAAGTATATCCATGTTTTTTTTTAATCATTGAGCTCATCATTTCTTATAGCACAGTAGTATTTTATCGCAGTCACATGACACAACTTATTCAGTCACATCCCAATTGACAGGCATCCCTGTAGTTTCCATTTCTTTGCCACCACAAACAGAGGTGCCATAAATATTTTAGAACATAACATCTTTTTTTCTTTTCCCTAGTCTTCTTGGGAAACAGATCTAGTAGTGGTAGTTCTGGTTCAAAAGGTATAGATAGTTTAATAATTCTTTGGACATAATTCTAGATTGCTCTCCAATATGGTTGGATCAGTTCATAGTTCCACCAACAGTGAATTAGTGTTCCAATTTTTCCACATCCCATCCAACATTTGTTTCTTTCCCCTTTAATCATTTAGCTAATCTGATAGGTGTAGAATGATATCTCATGATTGTTTAATTTGTATTTCTCCAAACAATAATGATTTAGAAGATTTTATATGACTATAAATTGTTTCAGTTTCTTCATTGGAAAGCTGCCTGTTCAAATTCTTTGAGCAATGTATTAATTAGGGAATGAATCATATTCATGTAGATTGAGTTATTTATATTTTTAAGATGTGAGAATCTGTATATAAAAGTAGTTTTCTAATTTTCTGCTTACCTTTTGCTCTTGGCTGCATTTGTTTTATTTGTACAAAAACTTTTTAAATTATTGTAATCAAATGGTATAAGATAATTGGTCTATGCTCAATTTCTTCCAGACTGCTTTCCAGTTTTCCTAACAATTTTTTACTAAATAGTGAATTCTTATCCTAAAAATTTAAGTCTTTAAATTGTCAAATACAAGGTTATTGTATTTCTTTGCTACAGTAAATTTTATGTCTATTCTGTTCCACTGATATACCTTTCTATTTCTTAGCCAGCACTAGATAGTTTTGATAATTACTGTCTTAAAATATAGTTTAAAATCTGGTACTACTAAATTATCTTACTTTACTTTTTTTTATTACCTCCTTTGACATTCTTAACTTTTTGTTCTCCCAAGAGAATTTTGTTGTGGCTATTTTTCTAATGAATATGTACATGTACATATACATATAGATATGTGTATATATACATACATACATATATATAATTTAATTGGGATGGCATTGAATATTTAACCTAGTTTAGGCAAAATTGCCATTTTTATTATATTGGCCTTACCTACCCATGAACAATTAATATTTCTTCAATTATTTGAATCTGATTTTTTGCATAAAATTATTATTTGTATATGTATATAAATTTGTTCATACAGTTGCTAGGTTTGTTTTGGCAGATATACTCCCAGGTATTTTATACTGTCTAGAATTATTTTAAATAGGATATCCCTTACAATTATTCTTGCAGGGCTTTGTTTGTGATATATAGGAGTGCTGATGCTTTGTGTGGATTTACTTTATATACTGGTATTTTGATAATATTATTGTTTCACCTAATTTTTTAGTTGAGTATTTGGGATTTTCCAAGTATGCCATCATATTTTCTACTACTCACAGTTAAAAAGAGTTCTCTAAAATAGTCACTTTCCAAAGTGAACTTTAAACCAATTCTTTGTAGCTATGTGGTTAGCTCCCTAGCCATTAAACCAAACTGAAAAATCAATAACAAATGCATTGATCACTTTAAAAAAAAATCTTGATTGTCATTTAATGGTTAAGTGTGCACTTCTTAATTTCTTGAGTATGTATTTTGAAATGTTTTACAAAGTTTAGTGGACCACATGAAACTTATGCATAAGTAAATTAGGTAACAACTTAAAACAAACAGGTAGCATGGAATGATAGAACAAAAGATTTGGAATAAGAAAATCTAGGTTCAAATTATAACTTCTATTTACTACTTGGGGGACATTGGGAAAGTCACTTTCTCTCTCTTGGTCTCCATTTGAATTTTCTAATTTGTAAAAATGAGGAATTGGGCCAGAGTACTTCTAATATCATTTTCTGGTCTTGATCCTATGATTTTATGAGCATGGGAAAAAATAATCTTGTACCATAGTAACCTTTCACATGTCTCTGTTATTAGAGGTTTATTCTTCTGACTTTAGTCATTTTATGAAACTGAGCAAGTATTTATTTAGATCCTACTATTTGAAAGGCCTTGTTCTCAGATAGGGGTTTTCTGCTAAAATGTAAATAACTTTTCTGAGTCAGTAAATGATAAAATATTTACAAGATAACTACTTATATCATGTTATAAAGATACAAAAAGTAATGAGACAAAAATCCAAGAAAGCATCACCTAAAATTTATCTCTATATAAATGCCTAGGGTGTTTTATTTTTAATGCGGGGGTAAAACTCTATCATCATTGTATATTTATAAAGTTTGCTCCTGTGAGAAAAAAGCAGATTTGGAAATAGAAGCATGGCAGAAAGAATTTGAAGTCGATGTTGGGAAGAACAGATGGATTTTGTCATATGGAGTGAAATATAGACCACTTGGAGAGGAAGAGGATATGGATGAGGAGTTTGGGACACGTCACATGAGCCTGGTGCAGACACATGATATGACAGATACCCCGATCGGGACTGGGGCTCTCACCGCCAAACACAGCGCCTAAGAACTTCTTGAATTTCCTTCAACCTTTTTTTCCTTATTCAAAAGGTAAAGAAACCCAAAAGGCAAACTTGTATCATGGTTATGTTTTTCTCTAAAAATAAAGATTATTAGTAGGGTAAAAAATAATATGAAACCTGGGGGAGGTGACCATTCCCTCCTAGAGTTTGTGGGGAAAAAATGATGGAAAATAAATCAGGATATATATATATATATATATATATATACACACACACACATATATATACACACATATATATACATATATATACATATATATATATATATATATATATATAGAGAGAGAGAGAGAGAGAGAGGCAGGGCAAGTATTATCATATTATCTGTTTTATAGATAAGGAAATCAACACTTTAAAAAGTTGTCACTTGCCTAGAATCAAAGACTTTCAAAGTTGCATAATGATAGGAAACAGAATAAGTCCTTAGAGTGAAATTTTATAAATAAATTCAAGTTTAAGGGTTGATAGGGTTTTTTTTTTTATGTCTACAATTCAAATATTATCTTAGTGATATTCTTTTACTTTGACTTTCACATACTACATAGATTTAATTATGTTTCCTCAAGGCTCACCCCTCATTTAGCCTAGGGAAATTTATATCAGTACTTATTAGCTATTGATAACAGATTTCTTCCATTCCTTTGATGATAGCTAGTGCCACATTAACATTGAGAGATTTGTGAATTACTAGATTATCTAGTTTATACTTCTATGTGATTGGTAATGTAGCCATAAGTGTCTCTTGGAACAATATCAGGATGTAAATTAATTTTGTTCACATAAAATATTGACATTGCTATTAAGATGCATATAAAGATATACCCCAGGTTTATCCCTATTTCATGTAGTTGATATTAAGGTGTTTTGAAACATGAATCCCTCTTCTAGACAGTACTAAATTGGAAAGAGCATTTACCACTTGAACTCTGATGAGACATTGAAAAAATTTCAACTGACCATTCCCAGAATTATGTTTAAAAATATGGTTGATGTGTACTCTTTTCTAAGAAAGACATTTAAACATACCAGCTCACACTTATTATTGTTATTATCATTACTAATTGAAATGACAAGACTACCCTTCTTTGTTAATTCCAAATAAATAAATTATTGCTTTTTTACTTGTCTTAGGTGAGGGGGAAATAGTTTACATACAGCTTTAAAAACTGGAGGTAGTAAAGAAAGGAACTGGTCCCCAAAGAGCATGAATGTACAGCCCTCCAGTTCTCATGGTAGAGTAGACACTTAACAAGTTCTTGTTAACTACTGAGTATCATCTCCTCTCCATGTACTCACTCAGCATTGAGTTCCTTTCCCTGGCACCTTGTACCAATTGTGTTCCACTTTCATATCCATCTAAAACCTTTTGAGCTTCTCTATTATTATGGTCATCTCAATGTTCTTTTCACATACAAAAATGTAAATCATTAATCATAATTACAAGTAGCAGTAATAATAGCATTCAAATATTCAAATGGACCTATTCTTTCATCAACAGAGATAGCTTCAAGTAGCATAGCTTGTAACCTATCCATGCCAGACCAATTTCTATGACTTTTGTCTATGTTCTCCAACAAGTTTACTAAAATTGTTTCTTAAAAGTCTGTTTTAATTTCTCACCCTTTAAAAATGAAATCTTTTTTCTATTTTTTTGCATCTGTTTTTGTATGAAAGAGAGGGAGAAAAATATACGATTCATCAAAACTAATGAACACATCAATGAAGTCTGATACTTTATGCAGTGTTCCATACCTGGTCTACCTCTTCTACAAAGAAAAGAGGTATATTTTCTCCTCTCTTTTTGTAGTATCCAACCTTATAATTTATATTATAAGACTTCAGAATTTTGTTTTTATTGTTCTTTCCATAGATGGCATAGTAGATAGAACATTGGACCTGTGGTTAGGAAGAGTAGTTCAAATCCAACCTCAGACTCTTAGGAGCTGTATCATGCATAAGATCTGGCACATTTGTTGTTTTTGTTGTTGTTGTTTAGTCATTTTCAATCATGCCCAATACTTTGTGACTCCTTTTTGGGTTTTCTTAGCAAAGATACTGGAGTAGCTTGCTATTTCCTTCTCCAGCTGATTTTACAGATAAAGAAACTGAAGCAAACAGGTTTAAGTAACTTGCCCAAGGTCACACAGCTAGTAAATGTCTGAAGTGGATTTGAACTCAGTCTTTCTGGCTCCAGGCCCAGTGGTATATTCACTGAGCCATCCAGCTGCATGTTAGGCACTATATGTTAGCAATCATTATTGTTGTTATTATAGTCATTGCATATACTGCTGATTTTTTCCTATTCTGTCTCACTTTCCATCAGTTCACACATCTTCCCATTCTGCTCTGTATTCTTTGTATTCATTCTGGCAGTGAAACAATATGGCATTACAATTATATGCCACAATTTGTTTACCCATTCCACATTTGATGACCATTTATTTTGTTCCTCTTTTTTTTACTACTTCCCAACCCTACCCCACTCCCAAATAAAAACTTTTAAAGGCTTCCATGTATATAAGACTTATATATGTATATATATAAAATTATTGTTGACTTCCTTGGGGTATATGCTTAGGATCAGAATCTTTAGTTCAGAGGGTAAAGGCATTTTAGTTCCATTATCAGTCTAATTCCAAACTTTTTTCCAGAATTGTTGGACCAATTCCCAGTTCAATCAATATTCTACCGGTAATATCATACCTGACTTTCCACAAGCTCTCCAAAAAAAGACTATATATAAATCCACCTGGACAAAGTTATTTTCATCAGGCCCATTTAGCGGTTCTTTTTCACATAGTTGAATTTGTTTTTCTGAAAGTGTAATCGTTAATATCTCCTTTTCCTGGCCTACTAATATTATACATATTCCTACATTTTGTATTTAAAATCTGTTTTTCTTGCATATAAGTGTAGGTATAGATTCTGATGATTCTTACTATTGCATTTATTAGTTGTGATTTCACCTTATTTTCTTTTCCATTTTTAGCATTTTAATTTGTACATTGTTATTTGCAAGCTATCTTACCAATTAGACTGAGTTCCTTTAGAGCAGGAACTATTTTTTTTTGTTTTCCTTTTTATCCCCTGTACTTAACTTACTGAGTCACACAATGTTAATAATTGCTTCTTGATCTAATTTTTCTCCCTCTTCTTTTCAAACAATTTTGATAAGGATTTATTAATTTGTTACATTTCCCAAAGATTCAGTTTTCACATTTTGTCTTTTTTATGTTAAATTTACGTATTTCTCTTAAACTTTTCAATTTTTTTCATTTGTGCTTATTTAAGGTCATTTGTTGATTTTCTTAAAATGTATATTTAATTCATTAATCCTTTCTTTTTCTATTTTGTTAGTATACATTCTCAGAGATAGAATTTTCTGCTGAGGACTCTTAAATGTATCCCAGGAATTTTGTTATGTAGTATAATTATGTTCATTCCTTTTAGTTATTTTTTTATGATTTGCTTTTTACCACATTATTATTTCAGAGATATTTGTTTAGTCTCCATTTCAGACCATATCTTTCGCTTATTTTCCTATATTTTTATAGCATTTTTGTCTGTAGAGTATGTTCTAGTATTTCCGAGGCTTTTTATATTATTTTTTTAAATTTCTGTATCCTAGAACATCATGTGTTCATATGAAGGTGGTATGTACTACCATCAGTGTCATTCACAGACTTTGCAGACATCTTGCCATCCCTTGTTATCATCACCTCTAGAATTTTCTCTGTTACATACCATTGCCCCTTATCACTTTTGCCTCTGTTGGTTATTTTGCTGACCTACTTGCCATTCCCTGAACTTGGTATTTTACCTTTCACTTTCCTATTGCTGAACAAGCTATCCCCTAAAACCTCTCATGTCCCCTTGAATAAACTCTCATATTCTTAGATCAGCCTCTTAGTTTATGTGAAGTTTTAGCTCATATATTACCACCTAAGGAAAGGCACAATTATTACATATATACTTCTCTGTTTATATGTAATATTCTTCTAGCAAAGTTTAATTTAATTCTTTGTGGGAAATATGCTTGTTTGTTTCTTGTTTCTCATCTTTTCAACAAAATGACTTGCACAAAATAGATGCTTCCCAAATATGTATTGTACTGGATTGTATGGGATTCTCTGCTACCAAAATGATGTTTTCCTTATTCTATATTATAGCCCCAATTGAAATGTGACTATTACATAGGCAAATGTAGCATTTCATACTATTCAGTTCAGTTCACTAATTATTATATGACTGTAATGTTCAAGGGAATTGTATATTCTATGGAAAATTAGAAAAAAACAAGAAGTCCTCCTTAGCAGCTTATTACCAGAACACTAAATGTGGACATCCCATGTATACTTTCTGGACATCTTACCTTAGCTGATTTAAAAAATACTCAAAAATGATCACACATACACATACAAGAGCTTTCCTAAATATTTACATGAAAACTTAAAAATAACTTCCAGAGATCTAGCCCAATTGAATTTTAATGTCCCTTTAATGTGTTTTTGGTTATTCAATGTACTAAATCATCATTAAGTTTAAATTTATTAGCTATAGAAGTGATAATGCAGAACTCTGCTCTATGGGGTAACTCTTACATACTTCTACCACATCAGCCAACTTAAAAATGATGAAAAAGTTTTTGTATGCCATAAAAATAGAAGTTACTATTGGTGGGATGGGACTAGTTAAGTCCTCTCTAGACTGTCTATTCCTGTTCACTTCCTCAGTTATGAGTGGGTACTGCTGACAATAGCAAAGCTATCACTGGCAAAAAATGAGATTGTAGGACTGACCAGACATTAAGTAGCTTCAAGAAACACCACACCAGTATAATGTATAGGAGAGAAAATATTCATTTATAATAACTTAATAACAATATGATATGTGATATATAATATAATCAGTGCTTAAAACACTTGTATGGATAAGTGAATGAACTTACAGCTAAATGTCCTTAGTAAATTATAAGGAAAATATCAAAATATAGAACAAAACAAAACATAAGCAACAGATTATCTTTTCTAACCTGTATCCAAATATACTTTGTGGGATTTAGCTGCTGACCTCATTTTACAAGGAAAGAAACTGAAACCCAAAGGGGAGAAATAACACCTTAGATATGGCCAGAGAGAGATGGGATTTGAACCAGGCTCAGTAACTAAGGATCAATATACTTTCTACTATACTATGTTTCTTCTTGAACCTCTTTCCTCTCACACAGTCAATTCACAGCAGATTATAAAACAAAATTCAAGTTCATTATCCCTTTAACAACTATTCATCAAAAATAACTAAGGTCAAGTTCCTTAAGATTTAACAAGAGTCAGATTCCTGTTGGTCTGAAATAAAGCATCCTTTTTATAGAAAAAAAAACTTCCTTTTTGTATCTATTTGCTAAAATAGGCCATTACTTATTAACTTCATCCTTGTTGCTACAATCCTGAGAGACTAAGTCTCATTTCCAGGCTTCTTTCTGGTATCTCTCCTCAGTATATTTTTGCCTTTCTAGACTAGAAGCCTGAGGGTATATCCCTCTATTTCAGTAGATTATAATCAAACTCCTGCAGCTGAATGAGCTAGCTTATGGTCTTTTTTTTTTTAAAGAACTAGACTTATTTTGTTACAGAACAAAATAGGATATGTGCAAAAAAAAGTCATACAGAAAGTGATGTATTTAACAAATTATAAGAAAATCATTATTTAATAAGCATTAGATAACAATTATAAGAAAAATAAAATTATTTGCCATGAATTGAAAAATTGCTTGAATCCTGTGTATTCTGCCTGCCAAAGAATTTGGCAAGGGATATAAATCAGATCATAGTAAATCACAGGATCTCAGAGTTGGAAGGGACCTCAGAAGTCATCTAATTGAGCAAATAGTTGAACATGAGTCCTGTACACAATATCCCTGATGAACGGTCATCCAAGTTGTGCTTCAAGACTTCCCCTGTTGCAGGAAATTCACTAACTGATGACGAGACCTATTTTACTTTTGGACAGCTCTAGTTATTAAAACATTTTTCTTTAGATCAAGCTACAATTGCAAATTATATTCCTTCCTGAGTCCTCTGGGATCATATGGGGTGAATCTAATCTCTATTCCACATGAAAATTCTTCTCATATCTGAATAGTGTTATCTTCACCTTTCTGCTTTCTATTTTGTAGTTCAAATGTCCTTAGTTCCTTCCATCTTCATGTAGAATCATCTCCGGTCCTCTTATTATCCTGACCTCAGTCTCCTAGGGTTTCTTCAGCTAATAACTGTCCTTCATAAAATGTGGCATCCAAAAATAGACAATATTGTAGATGTGGTCTGAACAAGTTGGTAAAATATGCTTCATTGTTATTCAGTTGTGTCTGACTCTTTGTGACCCTGTTTGGCTTTGCAAAGATACAGAAATGACTTATCATTTCCTTCTCCACCTCCTTTTGTAGATGAGGAAACGGAAGCAAAGAGGATTAAGTGACTTTCCCAGGTTCACACAATGAGTAAGTGTCTAAGACTGAATTTGAACTCAGTTCTTCCTGACTCCAGGTCCAGCGCTGTATCCACTGCACCACCTAGCTGCCCCTAAAATATTTCCATCACCTCCCAAATTCAGTATACTTCACCTTAGTGGGACAACATAATATAGGGGGAAAACATTAGATTTGCAATCAAACAATTTGGTTGGAATTCTTAACTCTCCTACTTATTACCTATGACCCAATACAAATCACTTAACTTTTTTTTTTAACAGTTTGTTCATTTTTTAAAAATTGGATAAATTGAATGACTTTTTACAAGCTCTTCCAAAACTTAATCTGTAACCCAAATATATTTAAAATGATGGATTTTAATTTGTAGAGTCTTTTCTACCTCTGATTAATAGAAAAAAGGAAAATGGAAGAGATATTAGTCTCTCAAGGCAGTCCCTGATGAATTGTCAATTTTATGGTATATACAGTAAGTACTAAATAAATTCAAAGGAAGAGATTATTTCATGGTAGGGTGATGAGAGCATGCAGTAAGGAGGTGATAACATTTTAATTGTGTCTTAAAGAATGAGAAGAATTTGAGCTACCAGAAAAAATAGGGGAAGAACATTTTGGGTAGAAGGATTGGCATGGGCACAAACAGTTAAAGCCCTCTATAATCCAGATTCTTTTTTTAGTATTTATTTTCATTTTTTCCCCTTCATGCAGTCTCCATTCAAATAGTCTACTTGTATCCTATACACAATATTCCGTCTCCTGTTTTTGCAAGTTTGTGTATGCTGTTACCTATTTCAAAATTCACTACCTGCTTATCTTTCTTTTTAGAATCCCTAGTTCCTTCAAGTCTAGCTCAAATGTTTCACTTTTTATGGGAGTCCCTTACTGATTGATTATCTTTCCTCTTGAAATTATTCTGCATGATTCTGTGAGTGATCTATGTACAATTCTCCCTTTCATTCCACCCCAAACCCCAATACAATGAAAGTTCCTAAAGGAGAGAGACAGTTTTTTGTTTTGTTTACTATTTATGTTTCTACTTTCTAGTACTGTTCCTGGTATATCAAATAATTTAATGCTTAATTATGTTTTATTAAAAAGCCCAAGGTATATTCTCAGGATAATAAGTAAACCAATTTGTCTGGAATAAAGACTTCTTAACTTCTTAAGAATATCATGTATAAAGCAAAAGATACCTGTATAGCAGAGACCAAATGAGACTAGAGGAGTCCTTTCAAGGCATATATGTCCATATTTCACTTGGACATTTCCAGAGACTTTAAGGACATGGTGCCTCATTCCTTGAGTCTGTTGATGATGAGTTTTCTGGGTAGGGGCTTTCAGTAACAGTGACCAAGTACAGAAAGAATCTGACATTTTAGAATAATGTGGTAAATGTGAGTGATCTTTTGGTCCTCCCTCAACCTTGACAACAGCAGGAAGGGAAGGCATATTGCATATTTTAAAGGAAGAAAGAGCTTCAGACTAGGCCTTCTTGGCCATGAATTTCCCAAGTGGCAAGTACTTCATTCTCTGCTTTGACACTCTCACACAAGGAGTCAAAGGGATGGACTATGTTCTTTTCCCTATCCCCACTGGTTCCATGAGAAATGTGAACTCAGATTAGCTCAGTGATCTATACCTAGGCTTCTGCCAGGCTTTTTTCTTTACTGAGAAGATGACTGAGTATCAACCTCAAGATGGCTATGTCCAGGACTGCAGGTAACCTTTGTAAGGGTTATGGGATTTAAAGATCGTCCATGCCCCATTGGACTTGCTGACATAGCAGGAAGAGGCAGAGCAAGAGGAAGCGGAAGCCAATCTAGAGTTCCTGTGGTGGCTAGCAGTGGCGACTGCTTCAGCAGAGGCAGCTTCAGCAGCAGCGCGAAGCCCTTTTTGAGTCAACCAGAACTTCTGCTAAGGACTCCTGCTGAGGACTGCCAGGGGCCGGAGCTGCTGGGAGCACACATCCTGGACGCTGGGTGGTTGCTGTGAGTGGGGAGAGGAGGACCTTTGCCTGAGGTAGCCTGTTCTGTTTTAAAGGCTTGAGAATGTGGGTTCTTTCTACTTTATCTACCTGTGCCAATTTCATAACTACTCTGATGGCTTTCACTTTCTGGTTTTGGGACTCAGTCTTTTGGTATTTTAATAAATTTTCTTGCTTATTCCCCCATATAGCAAGCCTGGTGTATTTTGTGATGGATAATTACATCAGCATATCTGTAATTTCCATAGGCATTGTGAATATGGCATTGCTGATACAACCTTACAGGTCCAAAATGTCTGGCAAAAAGTGGATTAGAGAAAAAGCAGAAAAAGTATTTGATAAAGGATATTTGGGTTTAAATTAAAAAAAATTTAAAGCTGAGATGAAATATAAAATATTTAATCATCATTACCACAAACCATTTTATGTTATTATGACTTTAAATATCAGTCCAACAGCAGATTGGATTACTATTTATAAATTAATAAATCCTGTTTTGTTAGTGCGCTTGTTATTGTTTTTTAAAGCCTTGTATGTGTAGAAATAAATTATCTTTCCCATATTTGATTTATGTAATGTATTAATTTTTTTTACTCCTACCTTTGAGGGAACCTCTAAATGTGGTCTATTACATAAGCCTTAAGCAATGAGTCACTGATTGAGAAGATACTCTCTTTCACCAAAGTCCAGTCCCCTCAGAACTAATCCCAGTCCGAACTTCATGCTTGGACTAGAGCAGAGGGATAGAAAGATTTAAAATCAAAGTGGGCAAAATATGCACCTACATATACATTTTGATATACATATACACAGTGTATTTGTTCCCTAGAATTTTATACTCATAAGTGGTAGTCTTTTCACAAAATTACTTATATAAGCTATAATACAAATGAACATAATTCCACACCTGTTTTATCTGCTAATACCATTTTATTTACAAAAGGATTGATATACTTTGGATCTTGAAATGTTGCAAAATGGGATTTGATTGATTTTAGACTGTCTCAGAAATATTTACATCAACAAAAAAAAGTTTATAATTTTTGTTTTAAAGGAGTTCATTTTGTGTCTCCAGGTCTCAACAATCTCAGGGAATATGAAGAAGCAAAAGATTTGGATGATATGATTGTTGTGAAAATGTCAAGAATGTTTCAAATAATATATTGAATTAGAGAGATACCATAGGACTCCAGATGGACAAATGTTAAAAAAAATTTCAAAAGAAGGGAAGCAGAAGGACTAAAATAATAAAGAACAATATTTTTTACTTTAATTCCTGTCAATATCCAAGAACATATCATTAAAGGTATGGTTTGTTAGCATTTAGAATAGGAAGCAGAGATCAGAAAGAACCAGAATTGCTTCATGAAGAACAGATCATGCCAGACTAACCTCAGTTCCTTTTGTTTTTTGCAGGGTTAGTAGAATTTATTAGGAGAATTTAATAAACATAAATTATGATTTCAGCGAGGCATACAATAAAGTCTCACATGCTGTCCTTGAGGACACAATGGACAAAATTAAGAGATGTGGGATAGATGAGAGTAGAGATAATATTTGAGACTGGCTAAATGATACTTTGATTTTCACAGGCTAAAGGGGATGATGTTTAAATATTCCATGTGAAAAACATCTGGGCATTTTAGTAGACTTCAAGTTCAATACAAACCAACAATGTGACATCACAGGATAAAAAAGCAATGCTATCTAATGTTGAAGCAAGGGAGTTATGATGCCAAGAATGATGTGTGACAGTTCTACTGTAGCAGGTCCTGTTCAGACAATATCTGGAACACTATTTTTAGCTTTCATCACTTAAGGACTTCAATACACTGAAATATGTTCAAAAGATGGAAGGAAGAATGGTACAGGATCTGAAAACCATGCCATATGGGAATCAGGAAAAGAACAAGGTATTTTTAGCCAAAAGATTGCTCTTGTTGATAATGTGGCTGTTGTTGATATTGTTGTTTGTCCTTCATTCTCAAAGAGAACCAATGACATCAGGAAGGTTATGTCTTGGCTTGCTAATGAATTGGATTAAAGTGAGGCAGGGCTGTGCAGTCAACAGTCTCACTCTCACCTCCAGAGCCATCTGGGTCCAGTGGCAAGACATATATCAAGACAAGTGGAGAGGGTGGATGCAGTGGGAGACCTCAGGCTTTATAAGCTAAGATCTTTCCAGGTCTCAGTTCATCTGATGCATCATCCATTCAGTAATTAATTCTAAATGAAGAGAAGACTTAGAAGGAAGTACATGAAAGTTGTATAAGCATTTGAATGGTTTTTAATGTGGAAGAGAGTTTAGATTTGCTCTGCTTGGTTCCCAATGACAAACTGAGCACAGTGTTTGGGAGTTGAAGAAAAATAAATTTTAGCTAGATATAAGTAAATATTTCTCAACCAATAACTGTTCCATGGTAAGTTGGAATATATTAAGAGGTTCTAGGTCCTCTTCTACCCTTCCACCCCTTCACAGAGATGCCCTAGGAGGAGCTCATATGACCACTAGTCAATAGTTATAGAGAATTCGTTTATTCTACTTTAAAAATCTAACTAATAACCTGCAATGTGTTAGTCCTAGAACTTCTAAATTCAAGAGATTGTATAGTGAGAGTTGACTTCAATGTTACAGTATACTGGGTTTTATGGATGGTAGGAATTTTGTGAATCTTCTGTTTCCACACCTCCCCCAATCATTTTGCAGATGAGGAATTAAAACATGGAGAAGGTAGGTTACTTGGCTATGTACACACACAGTAAGTAGCAGAGCTGAGATTTAAATCTCATCAAGTCCTGTCTCTCACATGATACAGGCAGGAATGCTTCCCACTCAAGAGTTTGGAGGTGTAATAGAAATTGTTTCATATATCTGCCTGGTAAAACTCCAAGCTTTCTCATTAGATTTTGATCTAATGGCTGGAGATATGTTATTCATCAGCTTGGTAATAATTGAGAATGAGTCCTCCTTACTACCAATTGCCCAGAAAGGATCAAACCAGCCTAAATAGTATCATATTGTATCTCCTTTCCCATTAAATGTCTTGTTTAATTAATATTATCCAGCATTTTATAGAGGTTGGCAGATTTTGTCTCTATTTAAGCAATAGTAAAAGATGGTTCTACATCTATCTTACCTACTTTG
Source organism: Petaurus breviceps papuanus (assembly GCF_028583685.1). Lineage (NCBI taxonomy): Eukaryota > Metazoa > Chordata > Mammalia > Diprotodontia > Petauridae > Petaurus > Petaurus breviceps. The sequence goes on along the minus strand of NW_027187298.1, from coordinate 1,166,287 downwards.
AAGAGTTCTGGTTCACAATAAAAGAACTTTCTAGTGGGAAGTTTTCTATGAGATTTTAAGAGAAATGCTATGATTTCAGGTAAAAAAAATTTGCCAGAGTTTGTCATCAAGGCTAAGCATTTCACTCTTAGTTTAAAAGCCTCTCATTCCTCTTCACATCCTTTCATCACTTCAGATAAGAGCCACTGAGCCTCTTCTGAGGAGTGAATACTGTGTTCACCATCAAGATGCCCTATACACAGCAACTTGGCATTGGAACAGACTTCAGACACTAAAGAAATGTACCCAATCACTAACTGCTTCCACAATCTCCTTGAAGCACGGTCAGGCAGACTTTACTTGAAGATCTTCAGTGAGGGCACAACCCACCACTTTCCAAGGAAGCCTATGCCACCTTAGGACAGTTGTAATTGTTAGATGATTTTACTTGTCAGGCCAAACTCTGCCACTCTGAGCCTTCCATGCTTTGCATCTAGTTCTACCCTGTGATGCCACACAGAACAAGTGTAATTATTTTTCATTACTTGAAGACAGTCATCACATTCCCCCTCTGTCTTCTTTTTTCTAGGCTTCACATTCACATTTCCTTTATGATCCTTGAATGACATGGTTTCTTAAGCCCCTTATTATATTAATTGCTCTTCTCTATGCATACTCTTTCTTGTTAGCTTCCTTTATGAAATAGAGTACCCAGGAATAACTAACCCTTGTTCTCCAGATGCACTCTGAACAAGGACCTCACTCTGGCACCCTTCCCACTCTCAATCTAATCACATTAGCATTGTGGTGGTCACATCATACTATAGCCTCAACTAGAATAAGTGGTGTACCCAAACCTGCATACTTTGTCCTACAACTCTGAAACCTTATTTCCAACTGTGAAGCCTTTCCATATTAAGTAAGAAATAAAATGTGTAATTCTATTCAAACTCCAACCAGACCACAGGGCTAAGGGATTTTGGGGATTTTTTAAACAAATAATACATGAGAAAGAATGTGGTATAATAGAATGCTTCTTAAAATAATATATTTCTATTAACTTTAAGGTTTAAAAAGTATTTTTCCAGTTGCAACTTTTCTGTCAAGTACCACAAATATTAATGTTTCCATTTTACACCTGGGGAAAGCAAGACTCTGAGAAGGGCCATATCCTCATACAACTGGTAAACATTAGAGTCAAGACTTGAACTAAGGTCTCTGGAGGCAAACTTTTCTCCTTCTCCTGCACGACAGTGTCCTATTTGCAATTTTAGAGTCTTGCATTAGATTAGCAATTCTCAGATATTATAGATCCTGGATTATTTTACACTCTTTTTTTTTTTAAGCAATTGGGGTTAAGTAACTTGCTCAAGGTTACACGGCCAGTTATTTCTGGGTGTGGTGCCAAGTATCTGAGCCCAGATTTGATCCCCAGGTCATCCTGACACTGGAGCCGGTGCTTTTACTCTCTGAGCCACATGGCTGTCCCTTTATTTTACACTCTTAAAAATTAAGGATTCCAAAGAACTATTGTTTGTATGGGCTATAATATGATGTTAACATATTTGAAATTAATATTTATTAATTTATTTGAAATAACAAAACTTATTACATGGTAATATAAATAACATATTTAATGAAAAATAACTATATTTTCCAAAACAAAGCCATCAGTGAGAAGAGTGGCATTGTTTTACATATTTCTGAAGATGTCTTTGATGTCTGGCTTAATAGAAGTCAGCTGGATACTCATATCAGTTTCAGCATTCAATCTGTTGGATAAGTTATTCTGGTTAAAATATATGAAGAAAATTCAGTCTCACAAAGATATGTAGTTGGAAATGGGAGGATATTTTAGTAGATAAATAGTGTGTTAGTATTATTATGAAAATTGTTTTGACCACACAGAGGCCCTGAAATGGTCCCAGGGAACCCCACACACTTTGAGTCTCACTAGACTAAAGGATCTCCTCCAACTCTAAAATCTTGGGATAGGTGTTTTATTATTTATTATAGCAAAAGAATAACATCAATTACCTTCTTATTTTGTATTATTTACATTCTTATAGCACTTTATATTGACATGCTACTTTAAATATGCTATTTCATTTCATTCTCAAAATAAATTCTGTACAAGCATTATTATCCCTATTTTGACAGATCAGGGAAATTAGACCTGAAGAAATGACTTGCCTAGCAATCCCATTCAGTCTAATCCAATCTAATTCAATCCAAGAAGCATTAGGTAGACTCTGGGTCTCACTCTTTTAATCCAACACTTCTTAAACTGTGGGTCATGACCTCATATGGGGTTGTGAAAAAATCTGAAAATGGTAAAATATTTCTGAACACACACCAACCAAAAATTAATTAAAAATCAAACACATAATGAATCTGAGGTGTTTCTAGAAGCACTTGTCCATGATGCATGGGGCAATTTCACTGCAGACTTAGTTCTGAACACAAAGCAGGTGCACTTTGCACTGCATATGCCCTCAGACCATGCAACACCAATGAACAGTATTAAAACATGAAAAGGGGTCAGGAGTGGAAAAGCTTAAGAAGCCCAGTTCTATACAGCAAGAACTTTCCAACACTTTAGGGATAATCCTATGCATGCATGGATGCATAGATTTCTAGGTCTATTGCTAATGGGCAATCTGGTTTATTTTCCCTGATATCAATCACCAGTTAATAGTTGCTTAAAATTACATCAATAACCTTTTAGAAAGAGATATTTGCTGAGAAATGTTCCCAAACCAGGAGTATCCATTACTCCATCATCTTGATCCCTGTGGAGAATGGACTCAAAGTAGTTGCTATAAAACATTCTCACTGCCAAATTCACTTTTTTGTGTGGAATCACTGATGGACAAATTACTCCCTTGCTTGATACCATATCTTGACTGCCACATTAAATCACTACTGGTCTGGATCAAGTAAGTTGTTCTGTGGGGCTAGATTCTTGTAGAACCTGACTATTTTGGCTACTGGAAAATTCCTAATTCTGTTACCTACTCCACTTGGTGAACTTCTGAAGCCTCTTCTGACCTTTCAAAGTTCAAAAGGCTAAAATTTGGTCCATTCTATCTCTGCTACTCCTTCATGGAAGACCAAGAAAGAATAAACATACTGAAGTAGAAGAGACAGAGGGAGGTATCACCATGAATTCACAGCAATAAAGAAGCTGCAGAGGAATAGTTTACCTGTCATATCTATGGAGAAAGGAAGAATTTATGATCGAAAGAGACAGAATTACAAGATGTAAAATGGACAGTTTTTATTGCATTAAATTTAAAAAGTTTCACACAAACAAAGCAAATGTAACCAAAATTAGAAGGAAAACAGAAAGCTGAAAAACAATTTTACAGCAAGCATCTCTGAAAAAAAGGTCTCCTTTGTTAAATATATAAAGAATTGATTTAACTTCCTAAGAATATAAAAAAATTCCAATTTATAGATGGTCAAAGGATATGAACAGGCAGTGTTCTGCTTTTTCTTCAGATTTTTTTCTAGGAGCAAATGAAAACAAAAATAATAAGGGAGGAGGAATAAACAGAAAATTGCCCCATGTACATTAATAGTTTACATGCCTCCTGTTAGATTCAGTGTAATTTTCATTTCTTAAAAACACCTTTTGCCCTCTAGGGATTTTGCTGGTAAATGCAGGTACATCTGCTACAGTAATAATAAATTAACTCTGCATTTGCTGAGCCCTGGTAAGGGAAGTGGGGTAACATAAAGCAGCAAACTATCCTTCTCTTCAAAGAATCAGTCATAAGAACTCACACTTGGAAGAGAGGTAATCTAAGTCAACTTCCCAATTTTATAGACAAGGAAACTGAGATACAAGGAGGAAAAGAATTTGTCCAAGGTCAAACAACAAGGTAATTTTTTAACTGAAAGAGGTGACTATGGGCAGTAAATTGCATGGTACAGTAAAAAGAAACTAATATATGGATCATAGAATTGGAAGAGCACTAGAGGTCATCTAGTTCACCCCCCCCCCTTTTTAATTAATGCGGAAATGGAGACTCAAAGGAATAAATTACTTCCCCAAATCAGACAGGTTGGATTATAAGAGGCAGCTTTCAGAGGAAGAAATCAAAGCTATCTATAGTCATAGAAAATGTTCTAAATCACTATTGATTAGAGAAATGAAAATCAAAACAGCTCCAAGGTACCACCTCACACCCATCACATTGGCAAATAAGACAGAAAAAGAAAATAATAAATGTTGAAAAGCATTTGGAAAAATTGGGACATAAATGGTGGAGTTGTGAACTGATCTAATCATTCTGAAGAGCAATTGGAACTATGACCAAAGGACTCTAAAGCTGTCCATCTCCTTTGACCCAGAAATATCACTCCTAGATCTATATATAAAGAGATTTTTTAAAAAAGGACGAGGGGAGAATGCCCTATTTGTACAAAAATATTATAATAGCTCTTTTTTGGTGATGGCAAAGAATTAGAAATTGAGGGGATGCCCATCAACTGAGGAACAGCTGAATAAGTTGTGATATATGATTGTAAGAGAATATTACTGTGCTATAAGAAATGTTGAGCAGGTGGATTTCAATAAAACCTGGAAAGACTTACACAAACTGAAACAAAGTGAAGTGAGCAGAATGAAGAGAACATTGTACACAGTAGCAGCAATACTGTATGATAATCAATGGTGAATAACTTAGCTATTCTCAGCACTCCAGTGATCCAACACAATTCCAAAGGACTAACAATGAAAAATGCTATCCACCTCCAGAGAAAGAACTGATGGAGCCCGGATGAAGATTAAAGCATACTATTTTTCACTTTCTGCATTTTTTTCATGTTTTCTCCCCTTTGGGTCTCTGTCTTTTACAATGTGACTAATATGTTAATGCATTTTGCATGATTGAACATGTATAACCTATATAAAATTGCCTACTGTCTCAGAGAGAGGATATGTGAGGGAGAGAAAATTTGGAACACACAAAAAAATTTTAATGAATGTTGAAATCTGGCTTTAGATGTAACTGGGGAAAATAAAATATTAGGAAGGAAGGAAGGAAGAAATGAAGGAAGGAAGGAAGGAAGGAAGGAAGGAAAGAAGGAAGGAAGGAAGGAAGGAAGGAAGGAAGGAAGGAAGGAAGGAAAAAGCTGCAAGTGGCAGGCTGCTATGATATCTCCCTCTACCAGAAGATTTAGAGCAATTCCTGCCTTGCTCAGCACCAGAGAAGAGAGAGCTTATCTGTTCCAGCTTATAGTATACTCAATCAGTTCTTGATCAGCAACCAATTAAAAGGCTTTTCTTCATACAATAAGTTGATGGGAAACAGAAGATACTTATCCATGATCTAAGGCAATAAAGGAAAGGGCATTTCCATCCTACATTTCTAGAATCATGCTCATCGAGCCCCTAAGTGGGTTGGCAGCCAATAGATAATATACATATCCTAAGTCGGGGATTCCTAACATATGGATTATAAATGGACTTTAAAATTTTTTTTGAAAACTATATTTAGTATAATTAGTTTGTTTTTCAATCCTACATAATTTATTTTATGCATTTAAAAATATTCTGAAATAGGTGTTACCATAATGCCAAATGGGGTTGTATTGAAAAATCCTACTCTAAGGACTGGGTCCTCATTGTCTATTCTCTCCCCTTATCCCAGTACCCAAACATTTATCAGATACCTACTATATGCAGACACTGTGATAGGCTAGAAACACAAAACTAAAATGAAAGACAGTACATAGTTGGATATGGCATATACAGAGACAAATGCACATATGTATGTATACACAAACATACATACACATGCATATACACACACATTAAAATTTGAGGAAGGATCAAACACTGATGATTAAGGGGATCATGAAAGACTTCCATAAGAGGTGGTACATAAACTAGCCTTAAAAGAAGTATCCAGAACATGAAGGACTATAGTGCCAATGCAATATTCACAGCACCCATGATCACTTCAAATATACCTGCATGGTGCTTAATTGCAAAATATAACAGACTTTCTATATATAAGGCAGAAGCAAAACATTTATTCAGACAGCAGAAAATTAAAACCCCAAACCAGCAAGCTAATCCCATCATAGTAGCAAAGAAGTTATTAAGCCATAAAAGCATAGAAAGCCGCACCATCCTTTAGCCTTCCCATAAAGCAACATTTACTCAAAAGCCTGAGACTTCCTGGGATACTTATTCTTCTCCTCCCAGTCTAGCTAGTTCTGACTTGTAGCATCCTGTGGGCTCCGCTCTATCCTTCAGCAAACTTCTCCCACCATAGGCTCCATGTGATTACATTCAGCCTATTAGGGGACAGAGTATATTTTCAAAGCAGGGAAGATCTTTAAATTGCCATCACCATTACAAGGACAATGTCTACAAAAGCACAGAGGTGACAGGTACAATAGTAAGCATGTTGAACAGCAATAAGTTAGTAGAACATGTAAAAGGAGAAAAAAGTGAAATATTATTGAAAAAAATATTTTGGAAAAAATGCAAAAGGTTTAAAATATCAGGTGGAACACTTTTTTTTTAACTAGGATATAAGAGCTATTGAAGTTTCTTAAGAAGTAATGTTTTAAAACATACGTATCAATAGTGACATTAGGACTTGACCCAAAGTTGACTGCAAGTCTTTTGGCTCCAAATATGGCTAGTTCTCCTTAATTTTTACCACTTGCCTATTATGGAGGACAGTAGTAGATTAGCTGCCCAGAGACAAACATGGAAGCACATGAGTCCTATGCTAACTCCACAACCTCCAGTATAGCAGTAACACTCTAGGCACCAGCTCCACTTCCTCAAGGCACCCCACATAAGAGCATAAGTAAGAGGATGTCATCATTGAAGAGAATAATAAAATGACCATTCAGAGACATAAAGGAGAGGTAAGTATTATGCTATCTACCCCTGCTTTTGGATTAAATAATCATTGCCCATGAGATAAAGGCATGCCAGAGTATTGGGTTATTGTTCTGAACTGTATGATTCTTTTGAGATGGCACAGTCTATCATGCTCCCAAGAACTGCGCATCCTGGAGTGACTGATCAACTGATATGGTTGTTTCCTTATATAGTATATCCCTGCCATAAATACCTCCTAAAATTCCAACTCTGAGTGACTCATGTATCTCCTGTACCTCTAAATTAGACATATATGCATAACTGATCACACTGCATCACTTATGATTTATTGCTACATTTTGAATTACTGTGTCTGCTACATTTTTTGTATCTCACTCTCCTCTTTGACTCAGATTAAGAGATTTTCAAAAACTCACAAATTTCTACAGAGGAAAGGAAATTATGTCAAATCTTAGAGATTTCAGAATAATATGTGATCAACCAAAGTAAAATACTACAATTGTAAACATAAACCTGACACAGATGTCTAACTACATGATTAATTTGCTATTATGAACTATGAGCAGGTCTGGAAGAAAATTAAGACACTCCTTGTCCACTTCACTAATTTTTTTAAGCATTTGGGGTTAAGTAACTTGCTCAAGGTTACACGGCCAGTTATTTTGTGTGGGTGCCAAGTATTTGAGGCCGGAATCCATCCCAGGTCTCCTGATGCAGGGCTGGGGCTCTTACTCACTGCGCCACCTGGCCACCCCTACACTTCACTAATTTTAAAGATGAGGAAAATGAGGTTCAAGATTAAGGGACTTGCCAAAGTTCATACAGGTGGCATCAGTGGCAAGATTTGAATGCAGATCCTCTGAATGTAGACTCAGTGTTCATTCCATTATATCTTGCTGCCTCCCTAATAGTACCTAGCTAAGTTCAGAGAGAATTATCACCCAGGTTGACTCTAAAGAGATCACTTTTTTGGTAACAGAGAATCTGATAGACTATCTAAGAAGTTATTGATTTTGCAATGTGCTTGGGTGGAAGATTCCCCACAGCAATGAGGAATTCTTTAGGTATTCCAGTGGGAAATACTGTGATGGGTATTTAAGTTGGACAGCATAAGACACCTTAAAGATCAACTTATAAATCCCTCTCATTTAACAAAATAATAAGAAATTGACTTCAACAAAGGGTAAAGGACTTGGCACAGTGGATAGAATGGGCCTAGAGTCAGGAGGACTCATCTTCATGTGTTCAAATCTGGCTTCAGACATTTACTAGCTGTGTCAAACTGGGCAAGTTACTCAATTATATTTGTCTCAGTTTCCTCATCTGTAAAATATGAAACTGGATAAGAAAATAGCAAAACACTCCATATCTTTGTCAAGAAAACCCCAATGGGGTCACAACTGAAAAATGACTGAAGAATAAAAGATTATATAAGTAGCAGAGTTGACAAAAATACAAACCCAGGTCCTCTCCATGGTTTTCTCACCCTATTATAAGGAATTCTAAATATTGTGTTAGTTAAAGATCAGATAATCTACTGGTATTCAAAATACCAAAATTATTGTTTAAGGTATGAAAATAACCATTGTATCTTTGCATCAATGTTCTGACATTCTGACTGTCATCTGTAACACACAGCATTGCATATTATACCTTTGGTCTAATCCTTTCTGAAGGAAAGTGTTTTCAATTTGATTAAGAAAAAGTCAATGGGAAATAAGTTTTACAGCAAAACTTCACAAACAGCTTTTCTTTTTAAAAAAATCACGTATATAAAATGTTTCAACCAAATTCTCGATATTGTCAATAAATCAGTATTTGCAAATTCATAGATGTAAGATCACCCTCCACCAATGGGCACAATAATGCTTCTATAAATATGAGAGAGTTGTTTGAGGCTCAGAGTTCAACTTGCCCAAGGGCATAACATTAGTAAGTTTCAGAGGCAAGATTTGAACCCAAGTCTGCCTGATTCTGTGTCCAGCATACCATCCACTACTGTTACTTTTCAGGCTAAGGTTGCATAGCAATAAATATCAAAATTCTAGAACAAAGGCAATGATGGTTTTATTATGGATATATTCATTTTAAAATGAATGTGCTCTATTTTATTTTATTAGTAAAGAATGTTACTTTTTATTTTAATAGAACATTTGGAAGTATCTTTTCATGGCTAAGTTAAAATAAAGCTTGAATTCCTATTTCATATACAAAATTATTCATTTTATGGGCTTCTATATTTAGTTATAGGGCTATTTTTAAATTTTAATTTATTTCATTAAGTCTTTTCAAAAAGTCAAAGACTTAGAGCTGGGATGGACATTAGTGATCATTTGCCCCATTGAGGAAACTGAGAGGAATAAGGTGTGGTAACTTTCAAAAAAAAAATCACACAAGTAAGTAGCAAAGGCTACAGAAAAAGGATCCAGGCACTTTGACTCCAAATGCAGGACTCATTCCACTGTACTGGCTAAATGTTGCCAATAAGTAGGTAAACTAAAGATGTGAATAAAGAGTGGAGATACACCAAGATCCTATTAATATTAATTGAAACCATATCCTAATGTAATGAGTCAAGAACATGGTAATGAAGGTGAAGTTAAAGAATTATTAAGTGTTTATTATATGCCAGTCACAGTGCTAAGTGCTAGGAATACAAATATAATTTAAAAGGAAGTAGTCCTTGCCCTCAAGGAGCTTACATGCTAGTAAGAAAGGCAAAACATAATAGTGAACTAAAAAAATGAGGAGGAGTAGAGAGACGTCATGGTTCAGATATCTCTTAGAAGTGACATTTAGGAAAATCTCAGAAATTTTGACATCTATATTTTTAACTGACATCATAAGTTTTTAGCCTTTCATATAATTGGCACTTAATACATTTTTCTAAAAAAAAAAATTTTTCTGGGCATTCAGTATTTCACGTGGAATTAATTTGATGTCTTGAAGAAAATTATAGGAGACAAAAAATACTATTGTTCTACCAAAATATCTTTCGAACTTAAACTGTCTGAAAGAATATAAGTTTACTTACTTAGAAAAGAAACATACATTGTTTACAGAATCCAAAATATAGCTTCCCTTACCATTGAAAGCTAGGAACAAAAAGGGACAACTGAATGTGCAAGCATTTTCTTGTTTTTTTTTAAATTAACTATTTGGCACCTCTATGTATAATCTAGAAAACTTGGCCAAGGTGTCCAAAGATAAACCATGAGAAAACTCATTTATGTGAAAATACCCTACATTATGCTGTTTCTAAAAATGAGAAGGGTTTAAAATAACCACAAAATTGGTAATTTGCTTCTAAGGGTGCTAACATTACTCATAATGTTTTGGATCTAGTATCTTCAAGAAAACCTAAGTTCCCAAATATGGAACATAGACTGAATCTACAGTGAGTCATCAAAATGTAATATGTTCCTTCTTTTATGTCATTTATATTTCACATTATGCCAGTTGCCCAGCATTGAATTCAAGGGTGAAAAGTCAGCTGAATCATGCTGGCAAAGACCAGAGTCAGAAGCATAACTGGGAGGAAAATTTGGCCATCTTAAATAATCACTGTTTTTTGAGCAAGGGATGGAGTAAGGTGTAAGAGGTGATATAGATTATGTAAAAAAAGGTACTAACAAAAATCTATTAAGAAAAAAATATAGTCAAGAGTCATGTCTTTTAGCAACTCAGACATTCTGGGCCTTTATTTCTTCTCTTGTAAATGGTTAGTCTAGATCAGTCATAGGGAACCTGTGACCTCAAGACCTGGTCTACATTATTGCAGTCTCCTTTTAGTTCTGAAACATTAGGGGAAGAAAAGGAAGGATAAAGAAAACAACTATATAGGTATATCCACCAAGCTAGATACCATGGAAAGGAGTTATAATGGAGAGAGAATAGTAGTAGAGATACCCAGAATTTCAAAGGAAACAAAATTCAAAAAAGGAGTCTTTTGTGAAAATCATACATTGCTTCAACTGTGTATACAAATGAGAACAATCTATACTTGTGAAAATATTTGATAAAGTATATCATTAAATTTTTGTTTCTAAGATGGAGAAGTGTGTCTGACAAGATACAATTAGAAGAACTTGGCACTTGCTGAATGCTAAAGCCCAAAGAGTAGTCATTAACAGTTCAATGTCAATTTGTAGGGATGCCTCCAACAAAAACTTAGCTCTGTGCCACAGGATATTGGACTTGGATCTGTGCAAAAAAAAAGTGCAATGGCTTAGACAAAGGCATAGATGTAATGTTTGTCAAATTTCCAGGTGGCACAAAGCTAGAAAGGATAGTTAGCACACTAGATGACTTAGTTAAGACCTAAAAAGATCTTAACAGTTTAAATTGTTGGGAGTAATCTAATAAGACAAAATTCTATATGTAAAGTCCTAAACAAAGGTTGAAGGCACCAACTTCACAAGTATAAGATGTTGTATGGATGTTATGAGCAGGCCTCCATTTGATTATGATGTGTGTATACATACACACACACACATATATATTTACAAATATATGGAATAACAATTTTAACATTCTGTTTAAAAATTCTGAGTTTCAGATTCCCTCCTTCCTATCCCCCCTTATTGAAAAGGTAAGCAATTTGATATAGATTAGATATGTGCAGTCATGCAAAACATATTTCCATATTAACTATGTTACAAAGAAAATGTTATAGACCACAGTGCTTTATTAAATGCAGTCTTATTGCATTATGATCTCTAAAGAATGCATTTGATATTACTGATTTCCTACCTTTGCTTGTGAAGTTTTTATGCCCCAATACATGGTTAATTTCTGTGTAGATGCCATGTACCACTGAGAAAAAGGTATAACCCTTTCTATTCCCATTCAATTTTCTCCAGAGGTCTATCATATCTAGATTTTCTAAAATTCTATTCATCTCTTCAACCTCTTTCTTATTTATTTTTTGATTAGATGTATCTTGTTCTAAGAGGGGAACGTTGAGGTCCTCCACACTTACATAGATTTACCTTCTTTTCCTTCTATAACTCATTTAACTTTTCCTTTGAGGATTTGGATGCTATACCATTTTCTGCATATATGTTTAATATTTATATTACTTCATTTTCTATGGCACCTTTCAGCAAAATGTAGTTTTCCTGCTTATCTATTTTAATTAGATCTAATTTTTGCTTTTGCTTAGTCTGAGATCATAATTGCTAGCCCTACTTTAGCTGAAGAATAATAGAATCTGCTCCAGCTCCTTACCTTTACAGTGGGTATGTCTCTCTGTTTCAATTGTATTTATTATATAGTCAGTCTAGTTTTAATCCAGTCTGCTATCTGCTTCCATTTTATGAGTAAATTCCTCCCATTCACATTCACAGTTATGATCACTAATTTTGTATTTCCCTCCATTGTATTTTCTCCTGTTTATCCTTCTCTGTCTCTCCTTACTCTGTCCCTCCTCAGAAGTCTGCTTTACTTCTTACCACTGCCTCCCTTAATCTGCCCTCCTTTCTATCACCCTCATTTTCATTATCTCCTCTTCTCCTTTTTTATAGGGTAAGATAGATTTCTATATCAAAGTGAGTGTGTATGTTAGTCTCTCTTTGAGCCAATTATAATGAGAGTAAGGTTCAAGCAGTACTGACCATTCCATTCTTCTCCACTGTAAAAGCTTTTTTTTTTTCATACCCCTTTTATGTGAGACAATTTATTCCCTTCTACCTCTCCCTTTCCCTTTCTTCCAGTGTTCTTTCCCTTCAATTTAAAAAGAAAATTATCCCATCATAGTCAACTTATACCTGTGACCAATGATAAAGTTCTTAGGAGTTACAAGTATCATCTTCTATTTAGGAATGAAAACAGTTTAACCTTATTGAATCCTTAATTATTTCTCTTTCATATTTGCCTTTTTATATTTCTCTGGAATCTTTTATTTTGAGGTGAAATTCTCTCTACAACTCTGGTCTTTTCATCAGGAATGATTGAAAGTCATTAATTATCCTTTTTTTTTTTGTCCTGAATGATTGTACTCAATTTTGCTGGATAGGTGATTCTTGGTTGTAATCCTATCTCCTTTGATCTCTGTGATATTCCAAACCCTCTGATTCTTTAAAGTAGAGGCTGTTAAATCTTGTGTGATCCTGACTCTGGGTCCATGATATTTGAATTGTATATCTCTGACTGTTTGCCATATTTTCTCCTTGACCTGAGAGCTCTGGGAATTGGCTATAATATTCCAAGGAGTTTTCATTTTGGGATCTCTTTCAGGAGGGGCTCAATGATTCTTTTGATTTCTATTTTGCTTTCTGGTTCTAGGATATCAGGTCAATTTTCCTTGAAATGTCATACCTTATTTCCTTTTTGCTTGTGGCTTTAAGGCAGTCCAATATTTCTTAAGTATTCTCTATTTCATCTATTTTCCAGGTCTGTTGTTTTTCCAATGAAACACTTTACATTTTCTTCCTTTTTCATTCTTTTTTATTTTGTTTTATCAGGGTTATTTTTTTGATGTCTCATGGAGTCATTAGCTTTTACTTGTCTGATGCTACTTTTTAAATATTTATTTTTTTCAGTAAGCTTTTGTATCCCCTTTTCCATTTGGCTAAATCTAATTTTTAAGGAGTCCCTTTCTATAGTTAATTTTTACACATCTTTTTCATTTGATCAATTGTCCTTTTTAAAGCATTTTTATCTTCAATTAATTTTTGTGCTTATTTTAACATTTGGTCTATTGTGTTTAGAGTTTTTAATTTTCTTCAGTATTTTTTTTGTCTCATACCAAGATATTGACTATCAAGATAATTTTCTTGCATTAATCTAATTTCATTTCCCAATTTTTCCTCTACTAAAAAAAGGAATTTTCTTTCTTATTTGATTTTTTTAAATGCTTTTTGAGCTCTTCCAGTAATTCATTTTGGGTCTATGACCAATTCACTTTTTTCTTTGAAACTTTGCATATAACTGTTTTGACTTTATTGTCTTCTGAGTTTGTGTCTTGATCTTCCTTGTCATGATAGTAACTTTCCACAGTTAGGTTATTTTTGTTTGTTTGCTCATTTTTCTAGCCTATTTCTTGACTTATAGCTTTATGCTAAAATTGTCCTTTGCTCCTGGGTTGAAAGGCCACACCCTAAGCTTTAGGTTTCTTTGTGCTGCTGTTTTCAGAACTGGTTTTGGGAGTCTGTAAGTTTTTGGTTCTTCCAACATGCTATGATCTAAGGAAAGGTGTTGTCATTGCTATTCTGGCTAATGCTCTTGTCTATGAGTGACCACGAGCATTCTTCTCCACCTTGAAACTGTGACCATGGTTATTACTCTCATGCAACTGCAAACACTGGTAGGCTAATGTTCCTCTTTGCCCTGGAACTACAATACAAAACTGTGTATGGACAATGCAACAGAGACTTGCACTCACTGCCAGTAAAGTCCTCTTGATGAGAAAGACCTTGTAATCTCCTTCTAACTAATTGTTCAACTCCCTTACTCTCTGTGAGCTGGGAGCTCCCAAAGCTGCCTCTAGCTGATGAAGCTGATTCTGAGACCTTCTTGTGGCTCCTTGGAATGCATCATGCCCTACACTGCACTCTAGTCCCAACGTCACCTTTCTTGCCAACCTCCTCAGTTGTCTTGGGTTAGAAAATCATTTCACTTTAACCTTTTGTTGGTTGTGCCACTCCAGAACTCAATTTTAGGCATTACTGTGCTTTGGAGGGGAATTGGAGAGAATTCAGGTGAATCTTTGCCTTTTATTCCACCATCTTGGCTCTGCCCTCCTTTCAATGAGCTTTTATTCTGATAGGGCAATGAGAACATAACTAGGCACATGGAAACAGTGTGAAAGGAAAGTTATCCTTGAGAAAAGGGATTAGCAGTTACTGGAAGACTGAGGAGTAGGAAAGACCTTCTGCAGAAGGTGGAATTTGATCTGAGTGCTGAAGGAATACAGAGAAGTCAGAAGGTAAAGGGGAGGAGACACAGTGCTCAGGCATGGAGAATAGTCGATGAAAATTAAACTGAAGCAAGAGGTGAGGGTGTCACTTTTTAGTAACGACAAGTAGCACTATGTAAATATATCATAGAATTTGCATAGAGGCATAAAGGTTATGAACACTGAAAAGGTAGGAAGGGGCCAGGTCAAATAGGGCTTTAAAAGTCAAATGAAAGATTTTCTATTTGATCCTGGAGGTAAAAGAAAGTCATTGGAGTTTATTGAACATAATTTTAAAAGACTCAGATTTGCTCTTTAGGAGAATAGCTTTGGCAATGAAATGGAGGATAAATTGGAGTGCAGATAGACTTGAGGTAGGGAAACTAGCCATAAGGCTGTTACAATCATCCAGAAATGAGGCATAGCTTCCAAGATTAAGGAAGTGCTAATTTCTCTTTATTCTGTCCTAGTCAAAACACACATGGAGTATTGTGTTCAATTGTGGTCTCATATGGTTAAGAAAGATTTTGATAAGCTGGCAAGAATCTAGAAAAGGGTTACCAGCATGATGAAAGGCCTTGAGTCCATAGAAATTGAGTACTGGTTGGAGAAAATGGGAATATTTAGCATGAAAATATGAAGGTAGAGGACATGACAGCTGTGTCTGAGTATTTGATAGGCTATCTTGTGGAAGGGGAATTAGGTTTCTTCTGCAACAGAGATTAGAACTAAGAGTAATGGGAGGAAACTGCAAAGAGGAAAATTAAGGATTGATAACAGGAAATTTTTCCTAATGATTAAAGTTATCCATATGTGGAATAGATTGCCTCAGGAGGTAACAGATCTTCCATCTGTGGAAATATTTAAACAGAAATATTATGATAGTATGTTTTAGAAGGAATTCATTCTCAGGTATTGGCTTGGATTAGATCATTGCCAAGATCTCTTCTGATGCTAAAATTCTTACTAATTGCAATATGATTCTTTATGACTTTAAAACATTCATTATTTCATCAATCGAGATACTTTCTCCACCACCTCAGATTTCCTTTCATTGACTCCCAAGTATGCATTCCTCATCATGAGTTTTTGTGCCCAGAACAAAAATAAATAAACAAAATCATCATTCTGTGGTCAACCTATATTGAGCTTCTCTGCAACTAGGTGGGGGATCAGATGACAAATTGAACAGTGGGTCAGCAGGTCCATAATTAAAGTCTTTCAAATTTGGTGAAATTAGCAGAACTTACATTCAATCATCTCAAATCCAGGATTATTGAGATACCAGAAGTTGTTTTAAAATTCAAGAATTTAATAATAGAATAAAATAAATTGACATTTAAAGTTGATTAGCAATTTTAGTTACATTTTTTAATTCACAGAATGTTTTAAAATATCAACTATTTAACTGAGCAACCACTAAGATTACTGTAGTAGGATAAATTTACAAGAGAAGAAAGGTCCATATTTGCCATTGAAATTAGTCAAGTGAAGAATACTATCCCACATTAAGTTTAGAAAGTTAATTGGAGAGAGGACAAGAATAGAAAATTATATTTTAGAGTCATATAGTCTAAGAATAATAAATAAGCTGTGCTCTAAAAATGTTAATCCTATACATTAAGGCAACATTCCGATTATAGTAATCTATCCAAACATCTATTTAAAAGAAAATGGCAGAAACACCGTTTGCAGTCACTGATGGCCTAAATAAACTTTCCACTAAAAATCATGTAAATCATTTTAGCCTCATCTAGACTCTTCAGTGAACCTAGAAACAATTTAGGGAAGACACAGAGATCATACCTATTGCCTATGATTCTCAGAAGATAGGAACAGAGGACCTCAAGTCAATCATTCAGTCTCTTTGAGTGTAGAATCAAAATATAAATTCCTGTTATCTTATTCTAGTTCTGTTAATGCTAAGCTCTTTGATATTAAGTAATTTACTTAATATTAATCACCATTACATTATTCTTCCTCCACTAAAAGCCTATTCTAAAACTTTATATGATGTTTGTTGGGTAGATGACCAGCTCTGGTATGTTCTATAAAGCAGGAAAGAGTTAAGGCATGCCTGTCATTGCAGGGCATTCTTAACTAAAGAACAGAAGTTCAGAAAATTTGACCCCCTTTGGTGAATTTTTCTAGCCATAGATACCCATGAAAATAATATTCTAAGAATATAGAGGAATTTTGCCCTGCATTGATAGCAGCCATATCCAACAGGCTACATCCCTCATTCTTAAAGTTGGACCATTCTTCTTCCTACTTCTTTGTGGGCAAAGAATAATTATGATGCCAACACTCTACACTTGTTATAGCATATTTTCTAAATGTTTACACAGCCATTAACTCATTTGATAATCTCAAGTCTGTGGAGTAGGCAGGCAGGTATTATATCCATGTTACAGCTGAGGTACCTAAAGCAGAAAGATTAAATGTATTTCTGACAGTGAGCTAGTAGAAAGAGTGAGGGATAGAACCTGACTTCTAATCTGACATTGTTATTTAGTTTGTGGGAGTGAGGGAAAATATTATTTATTTGTACTCTAAAACAAGTTAATGGTGAATTAATGATGAAAAATTCAAAATCACTAACATTAAAAAAACATGTTCAGTTTAATGTTATTCAAGAAATAATCATATTTCTGATTCAAATAATTAAGGGAGAATGATTTTAATGTTTTGGGCCTTATCTGTCCTAAGATAATTAACTTCTATTCCCTGAAAGTGACTCCTCTGCTTCCGTATCTGTACTATGGATGAAAATGGAATACTACATGATATTGACAACATGAGATAACAGCTCAGAAAGTCATAATTTGTAGAATGGTTTCCTCTTCAGTTATTGAGGCTAATGATTTGTTACTTTAAATAAGACCTTCTAACATGACTAGACAATGTGTTTGCTAGCCCTTACTTAAAATGCAAACTGAAATTTCAACATATATACGGAAATACAAAACACTTTCTTTTAGTAAGGACCATAAATTATGGGTAGAAGGCTGTACATAAATGAAGCACCTTTAAACTAGGAGGAAAAATAGGAACACAATTCATCATATTGGTAATAGCTCATCCTTTGGATGTAAGCAAAGGATTACCTTTTCACTGTAACATTCAATTTGGTCTGTGTACTAGAACTGGCATAAAATTGTTCCCCAATATCAATTCAAGAAAGAAACGAGTAAGTCTCATATTTTTAAAACAGTGGGCAGTGGAGATAGTAGCAAAAATAAAAGTTAAGATTAATTTTTAATTACTTCAAATAGCAATTATATAATTATTTCCTGTTTTCTTTTTTCAAATATGGACAACTCAGCCCTCCTACAATGTACAAATTTACTTCAGTGGGGTTTCATCTCACCTATATTGAAAATGAATAAGTGTTTCCAAATTTTATGAGACACCAATAGGGAAATCATTCATATTTTAAGTGTAAGGCGTGGATACAGTTTTGCTGCATTAAATATGCAAATTCATAAAGTAACATATGTCTAACTTGCTGCATTTGGGGTTCTTTGAGCTGAGTGGATTTACACCCCAGTTAGTCATGATGGATCCTTGAATAAATTAGACTATATTCAATTGTCTTGGGGATTTAAAATTTATGTTTTCCATACCTTCCAAAGCCAGCATTCTCCCTTATATTTCTCTGGTATAATTTCAACTCCAGATAATCTCCTTTGCACAATTAGTTCCAGTTTTGGGGAAGCAGTCTCGTTTATTGATGGTAATAAAACCTCAGATTCATTAAAATCTATAGATTAACTCCTCCAAGTTCTTTTAACACTTCTGTGCACACATTCATACCGTGTTATGTGGCAAATATTCAAGCAATCCTTACAGGAGCAGATGGTTTAGACACAATTAATAAGGAGCCTTGGGTTATTTGCATATTCATTAGATAATATCAGTTATTCCTCAGCCAGAACAAAGAATTACACAAACGGCATTCATGTTTCTTCCCATTAACATATTATTAAAAGCAAAATGTCTGTGTTATAAAATGAGACAGATAGTGATCCTTGACTGTAGAGCACCCTGGCATTATCCATTTGGGTTTTAACATGATAATGAAAGCATGTTTCTCGGGTGTAATTTGTTCTTGCTTTTTTAACCAAGGAAAAATGAAGACAAAATGGGTCCTCATGCTCTTGGCCTCCTTTTCCACCTTCTTCCCACAACAGATGATTGTCAGTACGAAGGCTATGTTAGCCATAATTAACAAAGTTCTTTATTTAACTAGGTTCAGATGACCAGACTTGTAGAGAGACTTTTTTTTCCATGCACATAGAATCATGTTGACTCCTGATCCAAGTAAGAAAACATTCCCAAATCTAGGAGTGGTGACAGTTTTTTTGACAACTGCAAGGGCAAAGTTGTTAATGAGAAATCAAACCTCTCCAAGAAAGGCAATAAATATAATGGATCAGCTAGTTGAGATTCCATCTGTTTTATTTTTCATTTAAATACATCTTCTGACATATTTTCCCCCTAAAACACAGTATGTGGTCACTTACGTTGCCATTTTAATTTATGCAAAAAACAGCTGGAAAATATCAACTGGTAGAAAATGTCTTCACATTAAAAAAAATAAGAATGAAGCAAATAATGTAATAAGGAATTGTCCTGCCTTTTTTTTCTTGAATGGGAAAAAGCAGGCATTCACTATTTGAGGGAAATGTTTAAGATTGTGATGGTTCCTATATGGTCTTCACTTCGTACAATATTAGGACTGCAGGAAACTTGTGTAGGCATTCACTATATAAATGACATAGGCATTATGTGTTCTTCCTACCTAGATTATAAAAGAGAATGGGCAAGAAGGGCTTAAAAGCAGTGTGCTAAGGGGAAAAAACTGAACAATAGCAGGTGAATAGTTAATTATTTTCCCACTTCAGTAATAACCAACTGTGTAGGTCAAGGAATGGTCCTTGGTCAAGGTATTTTTCCTCCAATATCCTCAGTTTGTTTCTTGGAAAAATGAAGGAGTTGGGTTGGATGATATTAAACGTTGTTAAATTTAGAGTTAGAAGGGTCTTCTAGTTTAATCCCCTTTCTTTTTACAAATGAGACAACTCTGTGTTTCCTTCCAGCTCTAACATTCTATTACAATATGTGTGAGTTACTCATAAAGCCTTAACTTATCAAATATAGAAAATTATTAAATACATAAATATAATGAGTATATATATATATATATATGAGATTAATTCTTTTGAGTTCTCAGATTTCAGCTTGAGTAAAGAAAAACTCCATAGCAATTAGAGCTCTCTAAAAGTGGAATGCAATTCCTCAGAAGGCACTAGGTTACACTTTACTAAAGGTCATTAAGCAGTGACTAAATGATCACTTTTCACTGATATTGTAGAGAGTTATAAGTCATATGTAAATAGGATTTAAAGGTAACTGAGATTAAAAAAGAAATCACACACTCTAGGGATTGGAAGGGAATTCCTAGAGCATTTACTCCAACTTGTATCAAAAAAAGAACTCACCCAACAAAATGCCTTGCAAGTGGTCATCAAGCCATTACTCAGAGATCTCCAGTAGAAGGCAACCCACTATTTCCTAAGGGAAATAATTCCACTTTGGCACAGTTTCAATTGTTATGAAAATATTCTTTATATGAAACCTGAAATGTGTACCTTTTGCTCTGCCTCCTGCCTTCTGGGGATAAGCAGAACAGCACTTACTCTTGTTTCCACCTGATAGGATTCCAGAAATACTTGAAAATAGCTAACATGACCCTTTCCAAGACTTCTCTCCTCGAGGTTAAAAACTCTAGTTCTTTCCGTGGATCCTCACGTGCTATGCTCTCTCCTGGTGGCCCAACTCAGGACAATCTTCAGTTTATCAATGTCCTCCTCAGAATGTGGCTCTCAGACTCCATAACACATTTTGTCTCAGAGAAAAAAAATATACTACATAACAGTGAAATTTTTGTAGCAGGAAAAACTGGAACCAAGTCCAATGTCCATCAATTGGGAAATAGCTAAACAAATTGACATAGTTGGACATTATTTCCTCGTAAGAAATGATGAATATGAAAAATTTCATAAGTATGTGAAGACATATAAACCAATTCAGAATGAAGAAATAAAAGAATATACACAATGACTGCAAGAACAAGAAGAAAAACAGCAATGCTAACAATTAAAAAAAACTGAACACAAATTACAATGACCAAACTTATCCTTGGACAAAACATGAGAAAAGAAAATGAAAGAAAATCTCTTCTTTGCAGAGGTGAGTGACTAGTAGCTTGGAATATTACATATAGTATCAAACTTATTTTATTAGCTGAATTTTGGTGAGCTGCTTTGCTTTCTACTTTCTTTTTCATCCTTTGTTACATAGAATAATTCACTGGATAATTGGGAGGGAGGAATATTTATATATAAAGCTGAAATAAAAATAAAATATAAAAGAAATTTTAATGAAAGAAAGAGAAAATATTCTTTCACTTTTCTAACTCTATAAGTTTATTAATTTCAACAAATTTTCTGCCAGGAAGAGATTCCTCAAATTAAAAAAAATATTCATTTGTTCAACACTTATTAAGCATCATTATGTTAAAATGAATTATGCCTATTAACAGGAAAGATGAAAATATAGATAATGTATTATCCTTACCCTAAAGTGGTTTACAATTTAATAGAGTTGATAGGGGACTTGTACATAGATAACTATCATTTTAAAAATACAATATGAACATAAAAAGAACATAAAGTTCTATTCACAGAGATAAAGGAATAATCACTTCTAGCTAAGGAGATTCAATTAATGCATAGCATAGAATAATATAACAGATTATTAAAAAAAGAAGAGATATATAGGGGAAGGAAGTTAAGTTTCATTCAATAGTAAACAAACAACTAGATTGAAAGTAACCATATACAATTATTGATTAAACAATCCTTATTGTAATTATAGTAGTAATAACTGGTGTCGGCATAAAGCTTTAAAGTTTGACAAATGATTTATATACATTTTTTCAGTAGAATATAAATTTCATGGTGGCAAGCAGTTTTATTTTCTTCTGCATACTCTTAACACTTAGCCTAGTTCCTAGTAATAACAATGATTAATTATGAAAATAGTAATAGCTAACATCTATATACCAATTTTGGTTTGCAAAGTGCTTTATAAATATTTCATTTGATTCTCACAAAATCTCCAAGATGTAGGTGCTATTATTTTATTCATTTAAAAATGAGGAAACTGAGACAGAGACTAAGTGATTTGCCGGCATTATTATGGATAACAATTACCTGAAGTAGGATTTGAACTCAGGTCTTCCTAACTTCATGCCCAGCACTCTCCCCACCGCACTGTCTCTGTTGCATAACCAATATTAAATAAATGCATGGGCTCATTTCCATGATTCCTCTGAACAATTGTAATAAATGTTTTGTTGAACTGAATTAAATTAAATTTTATTTGAGACCATAAGGCAGCTACTCAATGTATTATTATTCTGCTTTTACACATGCAGAAACAGAATCAGAATGGTTCACTGACTTACCCATAGTCACATATCTAGTGAACGTCAGAAACAGGATTTGATTCTGATTCTTCCTGAATACATGCCTAGCTCCTTATCTGTTCTGCTTTCCAGATCTATACTGCTGATTACATTTGCATTCAGAATATTGGGGAAAGAGCAACATGATACTATATGCAGATTCAGTACAAGAATAAATATCAGAATTTCTAATTTTTTCAGCTCTCACATCACCACACTCTGAAGTATCACAAATAATGTTTTTTTTGTTTTTTTTTAAGCATTGGTCTATGTAGGGCACTATATAACAGGAAGAAACTCAAGAGAATTTTTTTTCTTCCCTTGGCATGTACATTATGAAGACACATCACCTGTACCTCAGTCCAGGGAGTTATTGATTTCATTCTTCAACATCTAAACCTAATTCACCCTCTTAGACTGTGTCTGGACAATGCCATACTACAGACCATATGTTCACATATGTACACATAATGCACACAACAAATCAGATATTAACGAGAATCAGAAGTAATTAACTGATCTTTTTTTTCCATCTCATCTAGATGTCTGTCACCAGGTAAACACAGTAAAAGAGAAGATATTTTGTGAAATAGATCGCATTAATCTCTCTATAGCATCAAAGAATAGAGGGGTGGAGTAACTTAATACCTCACAAAAAGCATTCAGTTCTCTGACCCTCAGTTGTCAAAACTGCAAAATAAGATGATGGGAAGAAATTATTCTTAGGATTCTTTCTAACTTGAAGAGTCTATGAATTTCTAATATGGTAACCTACTTCCATCTATAGTTAGGGTGAAAAAAAAACAGGAATATAGATTCATTCCTTTTTTTTTTTTTTGTATTTTTAGCACTAATCTTATAGGTCAATGTTTCTCATCTGTATGATTCCCAGGTTCTGTGAAATCCTATTATACCTCTTAAACCATTTTTCCCTTTTAGGTGTCTGGCCATCATTTCTCTGAGTTTTGCTAAAGTCTAGGACATCAAAAACATTAAAAACCTTCAGTGTCCTAGTACTATGTTAGGTGCTGGGTATCCAAGGACAAAACACCAATTAGCCCCTGTAATCAAGCTTACATTCTACTGGAGGAAGCAATATGAAGACTCAATATATACAAACCATCAAGAGAAATAAAAGGTAATTTTGAAGGGAGATCCTCTAGCAGCTGTTGTTCAATCTCAAAGAAGACCTATGACGTAACAAGGGGCGATGTCTTGACTTGTGAGTGAATTGGATTTAAGTGAGGTTGGAGCTGGTCAAAGTCATCAGCCTCTGTCTCTTCCATAGTCATTGGAGTCCAGTGACAGGACAAAAGTCAAGACAACTTGGCAATAGCCCACCTCCAGCAGCTAGAGAAATAAGGAAAAGTTTTGTGGTACAGAAGGTAGAACTTGAGCTGAGCTTTGAAGGAAACTAGTTGCTAGTCAATTCAATTCCAAAAGCATTGATGAAGTGCCTACTATGTTCAAGGTATCATTCTAAGTTCTATAAACAAAAATGCCTCTTCTCTCAAGGAACTTAAATTCTATTGCCTGCGCTAGTATTCTTTTCCTTGACTTTAATGCTTATTTCAAAGATGTGTGATTCTGTTATTTTACATACTCTCTCCTCCACTTCAAATCATAACTCCTCCCTGCTACTGAACAGTCTTTATTAGTATATTGGGAAGAAAAAAAATCTTACTACAATCCACCTAGCGATGAGCCTTCTATGACAGATATGCTGGTTTCTTAGTGACAGACCCACAGGCTATGATTGGGCTTCTACTTAAAGCCTCTCCATTTTGATAGGGCTCTCCAGAGCTTACATTGCCTCAAAAAACCCAGCTTCCTTCTATAGCACAATTAACAACAGGATGAAACTCTGATGACTAGAACTAAACTGAAGTCTAACATAGTCATCAATTTCTTATATCATTCTTATTTCCACTTCACCAGCCAGCTCTTCCTTGTTGGTTGTTCAGTTCTATGATAGAATTTTCTAGCATTGCTTCCTCTACCTTCTGAGGAAAAACAAAACATTGTTAGCAAAGGAAGCCAAGACTTATTACAGAAGATACTGCCTCCCATTATAAACAGCTAATGGGTAGAGCACTGTGTCTGGTGTCAGGAAGACCTGAGTTCAATGAAATTCAGCCTCACGTACATACTAGCTGTGAGACCCTGGGTATCTCACTCTGCCTCAGTTACCTGAATTGGAAAATGAGGATTATCCTAACACCTACCTTGGCTACCATCTCTAGTCATCCTGACTTATATCTTACCACTGGACCCAGATGGCTCCAGAGGAGAAAGTGAAATTGTTAACTTTGTACAGTCCTCCCTCACTTAAATCCCATTTGCTTGCAAGTCATTGCATCGCTTTCCTTATGTCATGGTCTTCTTGGAGAACAAAGAACAAATAACAATAACAACAGCACCTATCTCACACATATAAGATAGTGAAGATCAAAAAAGATAATATTGATAAATCACTTAGCACAGTTCTGAAACATAGTAGTTATGCTATGTAAGTGCTTACTCCTTTCCTTCCCTTTCCAGGACAATATATTCTCTCTGTGTGCCAATTTTATGATTTACATTAGGAATACATCATCCATATACTCTATTTAATAGTGCCTTATCCTCCTGAAAGTATATTGATCCTTTGTTTCTCCTTTGCTGTTCAACCTTATGCTCTCCCTAATATGATTCACCCCTATTCCCGTCCCATGATATGGTGGTGGGTTTGGAAACATCACTGTCTACAGTTGAACAGGGTCAATGATTTTTATTGGAGCCATCACATTTTATGGAGTAAGGTGCAGAGTAATAGGTTCAAGTGACAGCCAAAAAGTTCTTATACAGGTTGGGGGTAAAATCATAATGAAAACTAGCCAAGATTAGTCATTAGGAAACGGACTGCGGACATGGAAGTACAGACGAAGTAGGTGGTATGTGAAACAGGAGTGAGATAAAAACTAAGCATGACAACAAAACCTAGAGGTCTAAGAATTTGGCTGCTGAAGACTGGTCCTGAGTAAACCAAGTCTTGAGTCTGACAGAGATCTCTTGATGTGTTCCATCAGAGCATTCTGGGCTCATTTCTTTGGGTCTGTGTGTCTGTGTGTCTATGTCTGTGTCTGTGTCTGTGTCTGTATCTGTGTGTGGTTATACAGTGTCCATTCTTGACCAGCACCATTTTTATTTCCCTTTGAATGTCATAATCTATTTTAGCTAGAGAACTCCAGTGACCAATGCCCTCTTTGAGCACCATGGAGAAAGTGGGCATCAGCTGTTCTTTCTCCCTGAGAGTTGTAGCTTTGAATGAATGTGCATATCTTCCTAATAATGTTATATTTATATAGAAGTTTCATTACAACAAGATATACCCACTCACTATCATAATTTAATCCCAAAACCCATTATGTCAAGTCTTGGAAACTACTTCAGTGTTATGTTTATCAATTCATGTTAAACTTTTCCATTTATTTGTTCATTATTCACACAAACAGTTCTCACTAAAGAGACCCTTCCACACACCTCCCTGCTCCAGGTCTTTGCCCTCTCAGAACCTAGAGCAGAGCACCCCTGGCAGGGGACTACACTGGAACTATTGTTACTGCCATCCCTGCCTTTGCCACCCCTGCTGCAGGAGCTGGCTGGGATCCAGGTACAAGGGTCCAGCTTCAACAGGGGAGTGGAATTTGCTTAATTCATATTTATATAAATTGTGAACTGTTGTATTGGTACCTGAGACCACTAAATATTCTTAGCAAACTGGTCATTTATTTCTGTGAATTTCTGGATACCTCTTTCATTGCTTTTCTTTCTATAGTACATATTTCTCCATGGCATTATAGTTTTTATCAGGGCAATTTGCTACTCTTCTAATTTCAGTTTAAAATTTTCTTGGTCAAATCAGCAAACCTTATGCCAAAAAATATCAACAGCTCTCAGGAGAAATGCTCCATACTCAGCTAGCAATCCAATCTTCCAATATAAAATTCTGTTCTTTTTACACTATGTAGACAGCTGTTTGCTTTCTATAATCTCCTTTTGCTTCCAAAATTGTGAAGTTCAATTAGAAGAGGACACATAAACACCACTTTTGCCCTGAAGTTCTTCAATTTTCTCCCTGGAACTAAAAAGTTGCTAGATATATATTCCTGCTTCTTCTGGCAGAACCCTTCACTGTCACATGTCAGCAGAAGTGAGTAGCGGTTGGGGAGCAGAGTAAGTCTTGGCAGATTCTTGCTATATCTTGTATACACAGATCAGGAAGGCTGAACATCCCCCAGTTGGCTATAGTAGGTATACATATGGCTGCCTCCATAGTCATTAGCAGGGAGTTATCAGCTACTCAACATTTCTCTTTTTTTCCCAGGGAGCCAATCACAATTTTCTCTTACATGCTAGTATCTGCAAATTGATTTAATTTTTTTTTGTCTGTAGTTCTTGAGTCTTCTTCAGAAATTTCAGTTTGATTCTCATATAGTTTGTCTTATTCCCATGTCTTGGTTTTCCTGCCCTCCTTTTTTCCTCTGAGTCACATTATTCTACTCATAAACTTCTTGATCTGAGGCCACTTCAGATTTAGTGTTTGCCTCAAGCAGTTCTGTGACTTCTTCTGGTCCCTCTGAATGAAGTATATGATGATTACCAGGGAAAGACAGAAGAAAGTCCTGCTGCTGCTTGCCCTTGCTCCAAACAATGTTAGAGGAAAGAGTGATTAAAAACTATCACAGCTGGTTGGGAAAAAGGGTCCACCTTCTCAACCTGGAATATCATGCTGTGAGACCTGCCTCCTTTTCCCATTTTGTTTGAATTTGTATCTCCAGCACTCATAACAGTATCTGGCACATAGTAAATGCTTAGTAAATGTGATTTATCCCTTACATAGATAGATAGATAGATAGATAGATAGATAGATAGATAGATAGATAGATAGATAGATAGATAGATAGATAGATAGATAGATAGATAGATAGGTAGGTAGGTAGGTAGATAGATAGATAGATAGATAGATAGATAGATAGATAGATAGATAG
>NW_027187298.1:1042598-1138963 GCF_028583685.1 Petaurus breviceps papuanus | reverse complement strand
TAGATAGATAGATAGATAGATAGATAGATAGATAGATAGATAGATAGATAGATAGATGATAGATAGATAGATGGATAGATAGATGGATAGATGGATGGATGGATGGATGGATGGATGGATGGATGGATGGATGGATGGATAGACAGAGACAGCAAGAGAGACAGAGAGATAAATAGAGATAGATGATATAGATATAGACTGTTTCCCTCTAGAAGAATGTAATCTTCTTGGGGGTAGAAACTATCCAGTTGACTTGAATTTGTGTCCCAGTGCTTAGCAATGTGTAGAAATAGAAAATGTAAAATCAATGCTTTTTGTATTCATTCACATACACCTCTCCCTCCTTTCTCTAGTTAGCAATCCCTTGTAGCAAAGAATAAAAAGGATAAAAGGAAAAAATAGTTCACCAATACTAGCACATCAGTCAAATATGAAGATATATGCAATGTTCTTTCCTTGATCACAATAAAGTCTACATATGATTTAACAGATACTTGTTCTCATCTGTATGAGATTTTCTCTGTGCTCCTTCCTTTGCAGATAATAAGCTAGATATACTTTCTTGTGTGATTTGTATCATTGTCATCATCATCCTTAACAACATTTATGCAGTGCCTTAAGGTTTGCAAAGCATGCTAGATATATCAGTTCAATAAATCAGTCAGTTAATAAGCATTTATTAAGCACCTACTATGTGCCAGGTTGTGTGCTGGATACTAGGGCTACAAAGAAGATGAAAGACAGTCCTTACTATGAATAGGAAAATTGTAGTATATCTGGAATAATGGTTGAGAGTTTCAAAGAGAGAAATTTAGCCTTGGTGCAAAGAAAAAATGCTTCCTTACAGTTGAAGTAAAAACTGGGAAGTAAGAAAGGTCATTTTGCAATGACCCTGGCCTCTGCATGGCCTTCTGGTGTGACATCACCTCACTCTGTCATGGAGGGAATGAAACTCTATTGCTACTCTGGTATGTCTATGAATTCCTATGAATAAACATATTGCAAATCATGTATCCAGAAGTCTCCATCCTGCTGGGGAGGTTTAGGTGGAGATGTCATTGATTTGGAACTTTTAGGTAGAGAATTGATTGAATCTTTACCTGAGGAGAGAGGAAACATATATAGTCTCTACAGGTCTTCCAAGGTGTTGATCAGTTTAATTTAGCCAATAGTAGGGAGAAAGAGTCTTATTCACCTATTAGCACAGGTTTAGAACTAGAGATCGATTTAGTCTGGGATGAGAAGGTATAGTATAAGAACATGGCAGGAGGCTACTAGCTAGTAATTAAAAACCTACTGTAGAGACTCCACAAGCCAAGTCTCTACACGGATAATGAGGAAACAATTGATTAGCTCTCCAAGTAAAACCCCCAGAAAGCCCTTAAAAAATCTGAGGTCTGAGTTTGTTACAGGCAGAGGAGACAGACCATACCATACATTTATTATCTTCTCCTTACTCCCAAGCTAAAGTCAGGGAGATGAATAAAAGAAACAACCTGAATCAGGATCCAGTTAGCATTGATTCCCAGAATGCTTTTTAAGGTAACCTCTTAATCATGAATAACAGTAAGTTCCATATGATCATATATTAAACATAGCATATTAAGTTTGAGTATAAAGTCTTACATCTAGGTCCAAAATGTAAACCATATAAATTGAGGATGGGGAAAGATAGAGTTAGAGCTCATTTGATAAAGACCTAAGAGTTTTCAGGTTTGCAAATAATATAAATCAACAATTTAATGCAGAGACTAAAATAAAACAAATATAAAATATATTTACATAAAATATGCAATATATTGTATAAAATATTCAATATTTTATACAACATATATATCATTTTTATAAATATATAACATATTATAAATAAGTGTATAATATATATGTTTTCCTTTTCTTTTGGTCTTGACTTGTAATTTTATTGGTGTGGGGAATCCTCAGTGATGAAATTCCCTTTACCAATACAAATCAGTAAATAGGTGGTTAATACGAATAGCATCAACCTCAAAAGAAGAAAGTTACTTGTGTAATGAAGGAAGGGGAAAAATCTGGAAGTGACAATGGGGACTAAAGAGTATTCCAATTCCCTCCCTCAACGAATGAGCCAAGAAAAATGAATAAAGATTCAGCCAGTACTAGAAAGCGTAGCCAGGAAGGTTGGGCCTTTGGGGGAATCCAGGTTTCTGTAAGAGCTAATAGATGGAAGACATGGGAGAGAAATAGATTTAAGATGAAGGGAAGTTTTTACTTATGGAATGGGCATTCCTGATAGCACAATGGAAGGTCTATGTGGAGTTAGATTAAATCTTTTAGGGAGATGAGAATGAGGAATCATATGATAGAGGGTAAGGAATAGGATTTGGATGATAATCTACAGAAGTTTCAAGTCACTGTGATGTGAAGAGCAGGATCAAGTGTAAGAATATTCATTACTTATTATTGTAGGGTTCCACTACTGTACCCCCCAAGGACAAGTATAGCAGGAGACAGGAAGCCTGAAATGGAAGGGAAGGTTGATCTCTTTTGCCTCCAGGTTCTCTACATCCCAGTTGAGATATTGGTCTGGCAACAGAAGGTGGTAGATAGCTTATTCTAGCACATATGAAAATGATTGCTTTGGAGCATATGAAAGATGCCTAGCCTGACTCCTAGAAGTCTTTCCTCAGGGAAAACAATGTACCCAGCAGGAGATAGAGGGCTCACAGTGTTAGCACACCCCTAGTCTGAGGTCTTCTCACCCGCAAAGCGTGGATATGAGGTGGCAGCAGGACATGGTAAACTCCCTACAGAGATGGAAGACACCAGGTCTTGCCCCTAGAAGTCTCTGCTCTGGGGACACACTACATCCCAAGGGAGATGGAAGGCTCAGGGTGCAAGTGCACCTCCTCCCTTAATTATGGGTGTCCTCTGAGGCTTTGTCTCGAGTAGTTTCCCTTTTCTCCTTGATACCCTCTTTCTCAATTATCTCATCATCTTCCTAGGATTCTATTATCATCTCTAGGTGGTTCACTTCCATGCCATGCCATATTTCTACCCCTTTACCCTATCCTGAGCTTTTGCCCAACATCACTAACCAAGTGATGGACATTTCCAATGATGTGCTTCATAGATATTGCAAACAACATAACCATAATAAAACTCATTATCACTATCTTCAAAGGTACCTATATTCCTACTCCTCTATTCCACCATCTTTCTAGTTACACAGGTTCACAGCCTCACAAGAATCTTAAACTCTTTCTTCTCTTATACCCCTTACATTCAACCAGATCTTGTTCATTCTATTTCCATGACATCTCTAATGTCTTCCTCATTCTATCCACTCACACAACCAGCACCCTAGCTGAACCCTAGTTCAAGTCCTCATCACCTCCCATCTGAAACATTGGGGTAGTCTTTAAATTGAATTGAACTTCCTATTTTCAGGGTCTCCCTTTTCCAATTAAATTAAGTCAACTCACTGAAGCAATTAGGATGAACGCTTTCTGACCTTGAGTTTAAGAATGAGAATATGTCAGGGTCAATGTAACTCACCCATTTCAATTGGTGGTGGCAAATACTTTTCCAAATGAGTGATTGTATAGTAAGCCAAAATCCACACTAAAACAAAGAGAACTAAGCCTATGCATAAAATGTATCTATAAAAAATAGATTTTAACAAGTTTTATTTTCAACCAGTCTTAACTGGGAGGAGGGAAAAGAGATAGGGCCTATAATCCTTAAAATCTGCATCTAGGAAACAGTGATGTGATTGTGTCACAACTCTCTACAGATGACCTCCCAACTTTCCCTTTTCATAAAGGAAAGCCTCATCTTTGACATATGTTAGAAATGCTTATTCTTTTTCAGGGATCCAAGTTTAATGACTCAGGGAGAACAAAGTATATTTTCTACTTTCCATTTCAGATCTAGGGTTCAGGATCTGAGAGTACAATCATTGTTTGAGGAGAATTAAAATATGAAATGGGAATGTTTCCAAATTTATTTAAAGTTAACTAATGATGAGATGCATAGGGTCTTATCTCTGATTCCAGGAATTTAAAGCCCAGAAAGACACATTCCCTTACATATATTATCTCACTTGAGCCTCATAATAACTCTCTGAAGTAATTACTCTACAAATAATACCATCAGGGCCAGCTTGTAGCATGGTAAAGAGGTAGCTAGGATGATCTGGGTTCAAGTCCCAGCTCTCATATATACTAACTGTGTGATTCTGGGTAAGTCACTTAAATTTTCTGTATTCTCAGCTACTCACTAGTCTATAAGTGGCAGAGAAGGTGCCATCTTGCACAAAAGGTACTGATTCATTCACAAAAAGAATTCTTACTATAACATATGTAATGATTGGTTATCCAGTCACTAATTAAAGACTGGTAAGGAGGAGAAGCTCACTCCTGAGGTAGCTCATTTAAGAAGAGAGAATTTCCTACACTAACTGAAATCATAGGTTCAGTTCCAATTGCCTATCTTCAGTTTTTAGATGAGGAAACTGAGTCTTAGTTATCAATGTTATTGATATTATTATTAGTAATAATAATCACCATAAAATGATGGCTATCATTTATATAATGCTTCAAAATTTTCCAAGAACTTTACATAAATTATTTCATTTGAATTGTGACTTTCCCACAACTACTAGTAAATATGAGAGACAGTACAATATAGCGGGGAATCTGGATGATCCCACTTTAGTCATTTACTAGCTGTGTGACTCTGACTAAATTGTTTAATCTCTTTAGTCTTCAGATTCTTCATCAATAAAATGGTAATAAACATAGCACCTACCTCACACAGTTGTGAGGATCAAACAAATTAATGCATCCAAAGTGTAGTACAGACCTTAAAAATATTTTTATATATCAATATTATTGGGTGTAAAAGATTACCTTTGAATTTATGACTTCCTAATTTTATCTAATACATAAAAACATCTAATAAAGTAATGTCAATCTACAATGAAGAGAAATGTATTTTTGTGTTAGTTTAATAATGTATTTTTGTAAAATTTTACTGATCAGTTTACATAATGATAGGGAAACACAATTCTTATCTTCAAGGAGACCACATGACAGATGCATAGGTTGTCTCTGATGACTACTTGACCGGTGCATACATCACAGAAAGTTGCCATCTTACCAGGCTAAAGAAATAAATCAAGGAAACTGAGCTTTTTTCTATGGAATGACTTTTCAGTGGGCAAACTGGTTGTTCCAGTTGGACTGTGCAGGCTTATCAAACAAAGACTTTAGCAACTTCTTAGCAGTTTTAATAGCCAAAGGAAATCATGAGGTCTCTGAGAAGGAAGACTTCACTACTTTCAAAAAGACTATAGTCATTAACACTGGGCTCCACTTGTTGCAACAGTTTAAGAGAGAATTAGAATGAAGTGTCTATTCTCAGATTTAATCTTTCTTTTTTTGTTCCCTCTATTAATGTTCCACAGTTAGGGAATGTGAAATAAGTGTCCCATAATTGGTAGGATTTTATTACATATAAATATGACTTATGTTGAATTTCTTCCTACCATTGTTAAACAACCAAAATCTGCCTTTGCTCTATTGAATGTTAGTTAATATTAATTAGAGAAAACAAATGCTTAGGGCATTTTGTGGAAGGAGATATATAATATGACAGAATGTATGCTGACAATGCTTTCTGCCCAATTGGTAGTAACTAGGTATCATCCTTAAATGTTGTTTAGCTCACTGTTACCTTCTTATGTGGCTCATGCACATCATAAACCATAGACCAAATACCAAAAGTGACTTCAATTTCAACCCTGAGAAAGATACGTTATCAGGTGTATCGGGAAAAAAAAAAAAAAAACGCTGAATTTGGTGTCAAAGGACATGGGTTGAAGTCCCTGCCCTGCTGCTTAGAACCTATATTTTCTTGAGAAAGTCACTTAACCCCTTAGGGTCTAATTTTCCCTATATATAAAAAAATGAGAGGGGTGAATGAAATTGCTTTTGAGGAACTTTCCAATTCTGTATCTATGATTCTATGAACTAGTACTCTTAATAATATTTTACTTTTTTACAGCATTATATGATGACAAAGTGCATTCCACAAGGTATCCTCCAAGTCAGGAAGGCAGTATAAATATTAGATGCATCTTTTAAAATGTGGAAACTGAAATTTGCATTAAGTCAGATTTTTTTTACATTGCACATTTTTACCTCCTTAGAAAATTATTTTCTCTACCCCTGAAAAGTTTTCCTCCCTAGCAGTATTTAAAGTGGTTCTGATCTTTCATTTTGTATAAAACTTACTTTTCTTTATTTTTTTTCTTTTTATAGCAGACAGTTGATTTAATTTGAAGAAGACAATGCAGTTCTTTAAACTCATGGAAACATTGCCTTAAAAACTACAATGTTAATCCTACATCTGCTCATTGCTTTGTAGTTTTCAGAATATAGGAGCTATGTCATTTTAAGCCCCTTCTAGGACTCAGAGTTGCTATCTAGGCAAATAACTGGGTATATCCCTGCTCAAATGTCTTCTCCATCTCTACCTGAAGAAATTTTCTAGTGAGCAACAGTCTAGGTTGATATTATTAGAGCTGCATGATAGGATTCCATTTTTGCCTTTGTCTTTGTATACCCATCACTTAACAATATTCATTGGTTAATGTGGAGATACTAAATATAAGGCATGCATTAATTGAGCAAATCATTTCAGTCCCTGACTCATCAACTCTCTAGACTCTACGGAGTATAGGACCATAGCTTTAGAGATGAACTAATATATACTAGTTGTATATATTAGTACATTATGCCTCCTATATCCCTAGGGTTGCTATAAACAAAATGTTTGGTAAACCTGAAGGTAGTATCCAAGTGTAGAAATAGTGATTATTTTTAATATTAAACACTTATTGAATTTAATAGCACTGTCAGAGGACTGTGTCTAATTCTGGAGGTGATAGCTACATGGTTCGATGGACAAAGTTGGAGCCAAAACAAGAAGACCTAAGTTCAAATCTGACCTTAGATACTTACTACCTTCACTTAACTTCTGTCCACTTCAGTTTCCTCATTTATAAAATGAGGATAATAATAACAAAAACCTTCCAGGGTTGTTATGTAGATAAAATTAAATGATATTATGATGATGTAATTATAAAAAAGTTTAGCTAAGTCACAACCTCTGTTGTTATGGAATTCGCCAGCTAGGGAGGCATACTGCCCAGAAACATAAATTACAATTATACTCAATATTATATAGTAAGTAAATCAGAGAAGTAGGAAATAAACTGTTAACATGAGATATATATTATACACCCCTATTCTCTCTCATGAAATCTAGTCATACATCATTGGCTGTATGCTGGTATAGGTAAACAGCAACTAAAAAAAGAAAGAATTTATCATCTTACCCTCTTATCTTGCCGCTTCTCCTGACTTCCCTAATTCTGTTGCTAATACCATTATTCCTTTTAAAACTGTGGATTCATCCCTTGACTATTCCTCCTTCCTCATCAAAACTTAAAATGATATACAAATGGTATGTATCATCATCATCATCATCATCCTTGAATGATATCTTTAATTATGAAGTTAAAAAGTCATTAATTCTGTCTCTAAAGCATTTCTTACATATCTCTTTTACCCGCACACATTTTCACCACCTTTACTTCAGATCCTTATCTACTATCATATGGGCTAATGTAATAGCCTCCTAATTGTCCTCTTTGCTTCCAATTTCTCCCCTCACCAATATGTCTCATACTGCTGCCAAAATATTTTTCCACTATTCATATCACTCTTTAGCTCCAAAACCTTCCATGGCTTTCCATTATCTGTAGGAAAAATACAAATGGCTAGACACTTAAGTCCCCTTACAATCTGATTCCAATCTACCCTCCCAGATTTACTGCATAATACTCCCTTTTGTGAACTCTATGTTTCAATCAACATAGACTATTAACAATTCTCTGGAATTACTAATAGCATGCCCATCTCTGTTCATTCACATAAGCTATTACTTATGTTTGGGGAAAGTGCTCTTGCTGTGATCTCTATCTCTCAGAATCCTTGCTTCAAGGCTCAACTAATATAACAGCTTGGCTCCCTTTCTTAGAATTCTGTACTTCCTCTATTGTCTTCATGCTATACTTTTGTATATCCCCTTCAGTTGGCACCCTTCCCCTCTTCTTCCAGAATTTAAACTCCTGAGGGCAGGAACCACTTCATTTTTGTCTTTATCTCATCATTGTCTGGTCTAAAGTAGGTACTTAATAAATGCGTATTGAGTTGGTTTGAATTTGAGAGAAATCCATCACAAACTGTGGTGGTAACCAGAAATTAAAGAAGGCTTTATGAAGAAGACATCATTTAAGTTGCCTTTTAAAGGATATGCATAACTAGAAGAGAATAAAATGGGACATGTCAGTAAAATACAACAAACAGCATATGAGGGGAGTAGGAGCTATGTTTGGGGACCAGCAAATAGTTCAAAGGATAATTCTTGAGGTATATAATTTAGGGTTTTTTAATTTTATTAGGTATTTAATGGGGGAGGGAGTTGTTCCAAATCCTATCCTTCCCTCCTGCCCTTCCCATGCCCACCTAGAAGGCAAGCAATACAATATCAATTATATGTGGAAAAAATTATGCAAACCATATTTTCATATTATCCATTTCTCAAAAGAGAAATAAAAATAAAGTAAGAAAATTATACTTCAATTTTCACTCAGAGATCTTCAGATCTATCTCTATGAGTGGAGTTCTTTGTAATTGTGCCAGATCATTGCATTGACCAAAATAGCTAATTCACAGTATATCTTCATTGCAATTTTGCTGTTACAGTATACAATGATGTCCTGGTTCTGCTCATTTCAATTTGCATCAATTCCCATAGGTCTTTCATGCTTTTCTGAAATCATTCTCCTCATCATGTCTTATAGCACAATAGTATTCATCACAATCATATGCCACAACTTGTTCAAACATTCCCCAATTGATGAGCATCCCCTCAATTTCTAATTTTCTGCCACCACAAAAAAGAGCTTCTATAAATATTTTTGCACATATAGTTGCTTTTCTTTTTTCTTTGATCTCTTTGGAGTACTGACCTAGTATTGCTGGGGCAAAGGGTATACACAGTTTTACAGCCCTTTGGGCATAGTTGCAAATTGTTCTCTGGAATGGTTGGACCAGTTCATAAATTTACTAACAATGAATTAATCTCCTTTTTTTCTTTAGCTCCTCAAGCATTTGTCATTTCTGATTGGTGTGATGTGGTACCTTCCATTTCTCTAAGCATTACTGATTTAGAACATTTTTAATATGACTATAGATAGCTTTGATTTTTTTCTTCTACAAACTACCCATTTATATCAGTTAAGGAATGGCACTTATTTTCATAAATTTGACTCAGTTCCCCATGTAGCTAAGAAATGAGGCATTTATCAGAGAAACTTGTTATATGTTTTTTAGTCTTTACATTTTTATTTATTTTACTCTGAAATTAAGAAATAAAAAAAACATTTCTATAACGGCAAAATAAAAAAAATAACGGCACATGAAACTGCAAACCTTTTGTGTACAATTTGCTATTCCTTTTAAATATATAATAAAGTTATCTTTTTTTGTCCTTATTAATTTGTTCATTTACTTTGAGTTTACAAGATTCTGTTCCCCAGTTCTTTGAGTTTCAAATTTTCTCCCCTTCCCTCCCCTACCCCCCCCCATGGCAGCATACAATCAGGTATAGGATCTACAAATACTTTCACATTAGACATTGTTCAGGTTATAAAGAAGGATTGTATTGGATTGAATGAACAATGGGAAAGAGGAAACCAAACTAAACAAGAAAAAGAAAGAGAGCAGGTAATTTGCTTCAATCTGCACTCAAACTTTGTTCTTTCTAGATCTTTCTCTGAATGTAGGCATCTCTCCCCATCATGAGTCTTTTGGAGTTGACTTGTAGTCCTGCATATAATAAAGTTATCATGAAACTTTCTTTTTTCTTTTCTCCCCCCACCCCCACACACTGCCTTAGAGATCGCTACCATTAGACACAAATGTATGTGTGTGTGTGTGTGTTGTAAAACTATTCTATACATACCTCTGTTTATCATCTGTTTCTCTGGATGAAGATAGCATCTTGTTATGTTGCTTCATTGTCTCTAGTACATTTTATTTTTAAAACATGTACTTTTCATGTCCATCCCTCTTAATTAGGTCAATTTTTGCTTTCCCTTTGTCTGAGATTGTGATCTCTATCCCTGTTTTTTTTTTTTTTAACTTCAGCTAAGGAATAATACATTCTATTCCAGCTCCACATTTTAACCCTGTGTGTTTCTTTTTGTTTCAAATGTATATCATATAAACAACATATTATTAGATTCTAGTTTTTAATACAGTCTGCTATCTGCTTCTGTTTTATGGGGGAGTTCATCCCATTCACATTCACAGTAATAATTACTATGTGTTTTCTTTCATCCTAATTTCTATTTATCTTTCTCTCTTGTGTCTTTTTAACCCATTCTCCTAAAAAGTCTGTTTTGCTTCTGACCACCATTCCCTTAATCCATCTTGCCTTCTATAAATCCCTCTCCCATTTTCTTCTTCACACCTTTCATGTCTCCCTGTTAGGTAATAGAGATTTCTATGCCAAACCGAGTAAGTTTATATATTCTTGCATCTTTGACCTAATTCCAATGAAAGTGAGATTTAGGCATTGCCTATCACTCCCTCATTTTCCCCTTTACTCTAAATGGTCTTTCTTGTGACAAAAATTTTCCCATTATACCTCTCTTCCTCCTTCCCCCAGTGAATTCCTTTATCTCACTTTCTCATTTTTTTAAATCATTTCAAACTTAATTGACTTAAACCCCATGCCCTCTGTCTATAGACTCATCTTAACTGCCTTAATAATGATAACATTCTTAGGAGTTACATGTAACATTTTCTCATGTAGTGGGGAATGTAAAAAGTCTATTAAGTCCCTTAAGATTACTCTTTTTTTCTGTTTCTCTTCAATCAAATGTTTTTATTCTGTTTTTATTTTTCATCATGAATGCTTGAAAGTCCTCTATTTCATTAAATATCCATTTTC
Source organism: Petaurus breviceps papuanus (assembly GCF_028583685.1). Taxonomy (NCBI): domain Eukaryota; kingdom Metazoa; phylum Chordata; class Mammalia; order Diprotodontia; family Petauridae; genus Petaurus; species Petaurus breviceps. Next base: position 1,127,896 of record NW_027187298.1, on the reverse strand, counting down.
CCCTTAAGTATTATACTCAGTATTGCTGGGTAAGTTCCAAGGCCCACTCCTGGTGCTATTGCAAAGTGGACTCCAGGCAAGATCACTGTCCACTGTCACAGATCTCTCTTGCCAATCTCCTAAGTTGACTTAAGCTAGAAAAAATGCCTCCCTTTGTCCTTTTGTTGCCTCTACCACTTCAAAATTTTATTTGAGGCTTTATTTTTTTTCAGAAGCAATCGGGGTTAAGTAACTTGCTCAAGGTTACACAGCCAGTTATTTCTGGGTGTGGTGCTGAGCATCTGAGCCCAGGATTCGATCTCCAGGTTATCCTGACACTGGAGCCGGTGCTCTTACTCACTGAGCCACCTGGCTGCCTCTAAGCAATTGGGGTTAAGTAACTTGCTCAAGGTTACAGTATGGCCAGGTGTTTCTGGGTGGGTGCTAAGTGTCTGAGCCCAGGATTCGATCTCCAGGTCTTCTCAACACTGGAGCCAGTGCTCTTACTCGCTGTGCTACCTGGCCACCCCTTGAGGCTTTATTTTAAAGTTGTTTGGAGGGAAATGATGACACAATTCAGCTGGGTTGTTGCCTCTCTTCTGCCATCTTAGCTTTCCCTCAGATTTAGTTTTTTTTTTTTAATGAATTTATTTCTCAGGTCCTACCTTCTCTAAGTTCCTACCTTCACTCAACTCAGTTTTTATGAGTTCAAGAGTTCATTTCAGTTAAAAATTGATGATTTTATACTTGGGTTGGATAGCTATGAAAATAAGAGCCAGTTGACAAATTGTATCCCCAACAGTCACATCTACAGAAATTATGCTGCAAGCGCAGTTAAAGAAATTCCTTCCAGTTACAACTTTTGTTTGGTTTTGGTTTTGTTCATGTGAACATTGATGAGAGGCTTGGCTGCAAAAAGGGAGAAGACAAGACTATAAAAATGTATCAGATTTAATAGTAAATGACAAATAAGGAAGTATAGAAATGTTTCTTGCCTCTTGTGTGATACCCAAGATGCAAAAAATCATGAGGTATAGTGCTTTATAGAAAACTATTTAGCTATTTCCTAGGGCAAAAATGATACAGATAGTAAACATGATATACTAGTGTTTGAAAATTTAGCATGTATTATTCAGATGATATAAAACAACATGGGAGTTAAATGACGTAATAGATTCAAAAACATACTTGCTGTTTCTGTGATCATAGGAAGGTTTCTTGCCCTATCTAGACCCATTTCTTCTTCTGTAAAATGAAGTACTTGAACAAAATAATCTCTATGAGCCCTGCTAGCACTTAAGCCTATGATTTTATAGCTCTCAAATGGTGGAGGGATTATTAATGGGAAATGTTACTCTGGGCATCAAGGTGGAGCAAAAATATCACTGGATTTAGTGTCAGAGGTCCTGTGTTCAAGTCTTTTTCTTATGTGTGACCTGAGGCAGATACCTATATCAGTGGATAGAGTGCTAGACCTGGAGTCAGAAAAAACCTGATTTCAAATCTGATCTCAGACACTCACTAGCTGTGTGACCCTGGGCAAGTCACTTAACCCTGTTTTCCTCAGTTTTCCCATCTGTAAAATGAGGTGGAGAAGGAAATAGCAAACCATTCTTGCATCTTTGCCAAGAAAGTCCCAAATGGGGTCACAAAGAGCTAGACACAACAAAAGAACAATGACCTGGGGCAAGTCAGTCAGTCAGTAAACAATTTTATTAATAAGTACCTACTAAGTACCAGGCTATGTGCTAAGTGTTAGACAATTCCTTTTACATCTCTGGGACTCAATTTCTTCATCTGCAAAATGAGGTCTTGATGATTTCTACGGTATTAGGAGAAAAAACAGATACAAACCAATGGCCACAAGCTCCAATAACAATGGTAGCTCATATTTCTTTAGTGCTTTATAGTTTACTAAACACTTTCTTCAGAAGAAAGAAACTAGAGGCTTTTTTCAGTTTATGAATTTACTATTATAAGTGATCTCCTATATAATTATTATAATGTGGTTGTTATCTATGAGTGAGTTTATTAATAATAATAGCAGCATGTGGATAGCATTTTAAGGTTTGCAAAGACCTTTACAAATCTTATATTATTTTATCTGCATGATAACTCTTTGAAGTAGATGTTATTACAGCCATTTTACTGATTAGAAAACTAAGGCAGAGGTTACATTACTTGCTCAAGTTGACATAGTTAATAAGTATTCGAGGATGGCTTTGAACTGAGATCTTCCTGACTCCAGATTCATCACTCTATCTGCTGAACATACTAGCTGCCATTAGTTAGGAAATTGGATTAGTTGGGCAGTTCAGAGACAGTTATGTGGGGAAATATAGTTTACCTAAATTTTGTCTAGTCACAAGGACTATTCTTTGAATTAGTCAATGTATCAAGTGCCATGTTAGAATATAGAAAGTGATTGGTAAATATTTGTTGTTAATGAATAATCAAAAACTATGAACTGGCACATGGAAAAAAAAAAAAACTATAACATTTCCTTAAAGTAACCCAGACCAATCAATTCCTGTTTGGTCTTGCATCTAGCTCATTGTCCATTTATATTACGTCCTCCCAAGATGTACATATTGATTGGCAAACTCTATGAACTGCCCATCAAACTACATGCCATAGTTGGGACAACTATCTTAATCTTTTTCCCTCTCCTGAGGGACAGTTAAACTAAACTCTTCCAAATGAGTTAAGTTAAACTCCCTAAGCTCTGACTTAGACCCAGTAAGTTCTGCTTTGTGCCTTCCAAATACCAGATGCCTTTTAGCATTACCCCACTTATTGAAAAATGGTAGGCTTGGGGCGGCTGGGTGGCGCAGTGAGTAAAGCGCCAGCCCTGGAATCGGGAGGACCGGAGTTTGGTTCCAGCCTGAGACACTTAACACCCACACAAAAAAATACTAGCCGTGTAACCTTGGGAAAGTTACTTAACCCCAATTGCCCTCCAAAAGGCAAAAAAAAAAATGGTAGGCTTAATCCCTTCTTGCTTCTTGTGTCTGAGATTCTTTTGGAGATTATACATGGCATACTCTTGGCCATCATTTAGTCCTTCAGAACTTGATACAATCAGTACCAGGTCAGCCACAAATGGGAACACTTGGAGGGTGCTACCGTGTTTCCCCGATAAGACACTGTCTTATTATTTTTTTGGACAGAAAAACACCAGAGGGCTTATTTTCAGGGGAGGGCTTATTTTAATGAACATTGACAGCAATTTTAATAAACAGGTAAATGTGAACAAAAAAATGTACCTTTATTCAATAAGCAAATCACTGGGGAAGAACAGGATGACGTGCTCACTGCTGCAGCTCTGATTGGATGCAGCTCGGAGCACGGCGTACGTTTCACGGGGGGGGGACAGTGCATACAGAGGGTACTGTAATGTAGCGTGTAGCGCAGGGGATCACCTTCACTACAGTAGCAATCTTAATAGGACTTATTTTTTGGGGAGGGCTTATTTTAGAGGAATCTTACACAGTAAGGGGAGGGCTTATTTTTGGGATAGGTCTTATTATCGGGGAAACACGGTATCATATCTAGCAAATCTCTGAAATTTGATTCTACCCTTGATATTCTCTTTGATGGTGACAAAATATGTTTTATCTGGTATCTGAAGCCTTTTAGAATCTGGCACTACTCTAGCTTTCTAGACTTGTGTTATATTACTCCTGTTCATAATTCCAGGTTCTAGCTCAATAGTGTCAAACTCAAATAGAAACAGTGACCTTGGGGAAGCTAGGTGGCACAGTGAATAAAGCACTGGCCCTGAAGTCAGGAGGACCCAAGTTCAAATCTGACATCAGACACTTGACACAACTAGCTATGTTACCTTGGATAAGTCACTTAACCCCAATTACCCTGCCTTCCCCCCTCCAAAAAAAGAAAAAGAAAAGAAACAGGGACATCTAGTACATACTTAGATCCATATTGTCTTAGTTTTAAAATGTAATATTATCTATGTTTAATTAAATTCTTACTTATTTTGTTATATATTTCCCAATTATAGTTTAATCTATTTCAGGTTGCATTCAGACTACGATTGGAGGCATTTGTTGGCCCTGTGTTTGATTCCTTTGATATAATATATATGAGAACCCACAAAAGGATGGGGCAATATAATTTTTCAGTCAAAAACAACTTAGGTCAGCAGGAAAGGTCTGTCATGCCTAGGTAAGTATGTAAAACAGTCCAGCACAGGAAGTGCCAGCACAGACCCGACCCTAGCAAACCAGAAGCAGGTCTTGGGAGCCCTAAATTAGAAGTGAGAGCAGATACTTTCAGCCCACAAATGGTAGGGGGCAGGTCAAACAGCTACTTAGAAGGAGATTACAGGGGCCTCTTTGCTATCAATGGATAGCATTACATAGACTCTGTTAGAATTAGATAGACTGTCGCTTTTGCCCACACAGATCCCGGTTGCAGTCTTGGTGGCAGTCCCAGATTAAGGAGGAGCAGTAGCACATAATAGCTTGGGGCCACATTGGAGCCACAGTGGAATCCTCACATAATTCCAGGGCAGAAAATAGTGTTTGTGGTTCTTACAGACAAGAGCACAGGTCAGAAGAGTAGTAAACATACTTCTGAGATCATAGCACCTTAGAGGAAATGAAAACTTACAGGTTCCTAAAAGTATCTTTGAAAAAAGCTGCATAAAACCTCTGAAGCTTGGGGCAGCACACCTACCACCCTGGAAGTAGAGTCTCACTTTAATTTTAAAAGTCAAGAAATAGGCTGGAAAATGAGCAAACAAAGGAAACTAATTTCTGACCACAGAAAGTTACTATGGTAATAAGTATGAACAAAATACACACTCAGAAAATAACAAAGTCAAATATTCTACATTCAAAGCCTCCGAGAAAACATGCATTGGGGTCTCAGGCCATGGAAGATATCAAAAATGATTTTGAAAATATAATAAGAGAGATAGAGGAAAACATGGGAAGAGAAATAAAAGTGATACAAGGCAATCATGAAAACTGAGACACAAATAGTACTGAAGAAAATAACATCTTAAAAAACAGACTACACTAAGTCATAAAAGAGATCCAAAAAGCCAATGAGGAAAAGAATGAGTTGAAAAGCAAAGTTGGCCAAGTGGAAGAAGAGACATAAAAATTCACTGAAGAAAAATACTCTTCAATATATAGAATTTATCAAATGGAAAAAGAGCTACAAAGACTGCTGAAAAAAAATTTCCTTAAAAATTAGAATTAAGGAAATGGAAGCTAACAATTTTATGAGAAATTCATGAAAGATCATTTAAAAATTATTGGACTACCTGAAAGTCATGATAAAAAAAGAGCCTAGACTTCATCTTTCGAGAAATTATCAAGGAAAAATGCCCTAATATTCTAGAATCAGAGGGTAAAAAGAAATTGAAAGAATCGACAGATCACCTCCTGAAAGACATCCCAAAATTAAAATTCCCAGGAATATGATTGATAGATAGATAGATAGATAGATAGATAGATAGATAGATAGATAGATGATAGATAGATAGATAGATAGATAGATAGATAGATAGATAGATAGATAGATAGATAGATAGATGATATAGATATGTAGGAAATTCCAGAGCTCCCAAACCAAGAAGAAAATATTGCAAATAGAGGGAAAGAAGCAATTCTAGTATTATGGAGCTGTAGTCATAATAATACAAGATTTAGCATCTTCTACATTAAAGAATTGAAAGGTTTGGAATATGATATTCTAAAGGGCAGAGGAGTTGGGAGTACAACCAAAAACACCTACCTAGGAATACTGGGGGAAATGGACATTCAATGAAATAGAGGCCTTTAAAACATAGTGATGAAAAGACCAGGGCTGAATAGAAAATCTGACTTTCAAATACAAGATTCAAGAAAATTATAAAAAGGTAAGCAGGAAAGGTAAAGCATAAGGGACTTAATAAGGTTAAACTTTCTTACATTCCTGTATAGGAAGATGATACTTGTGACTCATAAGAACTTTGTCATTATTAGGGCAGTTAGAAGGAGTATATATAGACAGCAGGCAAACGCATGAATTGAATATGAAGGTATTCTAACTAAAAAATAAAATTAAGGGGTGAGAAATGCACTGGGAGAAAGGAAAATGGAGAGGTTGAGTCAGGAAAATTGTATCATATAAAAGAGGTAAGAAAAAGATTTTACAGTGGAGGTGAAGATGGGAGAGAACTATCATCAGAATTGATTCAAAGAGGGAATAAAATATATACTTAATTGCGTATAGAAGACTATCTTACCCTACAGGAAAGTAAGAGGAGAAGGGAATGGTAGAGAAGGAAGAATCATAGAAGGGACGGTAGATTGGGGAATGGGATAGTCAGAAACAAAATAAAAGAATTTTTTGAGGAGGGACAGGGTGAAAGGAGAAAAAGAATAAAATAAACAAGGGGAACTAGGATGAAGGGAAATACAATTAGCAATAGTAACTGTGAAAAAGAATTTTGCAACAAGTTCCTCTTATAAAGGCCACATTTCTCAAACATAGAGAATTAAGTCAAATTCATAAAAATAAGGGCCATTCCCCATTTGATAAATGACCAAAAGATAGGAACAGTTTTCAGATGAAATAATCAAAGCTACCTATAGCCATATAAAAAATGTTCTAACTCACTATTGATTGGAGAAATACAAATTAAAACAATTCTGAGGTACTATCTAATACCTATTAGATTGGCTAGTAGGACAGAAAAGAAAAATGACAAATGTTGGAGGGAATGTGGGGAAAATGAGATATTAATGCATTGTTGGTGGAGTTGTTAAGTGATTCAACAATTCTCTAGAGCAATTTGGAACTGTGCCCAAAATGCTATAAAACCCTGCAAACCTTTTGACACAGCGATACAACTACTAGGTCTGTATCTAAAAATAGATAAAAATTAAAAATGGATGATTCCAAATATGCAAGCTCACAGGGCTATCACAAACATCAAATTAGATTATTTTATGAAGGTCTATGTAAGCATAAAACACAACATGAATGTCATCTTTTATTAATGTTTCATTTTGTAAAATGAGTGCTCTGATGTAACCTAAATAGTTAGTAAAAAGTGAACTTGAGTCCTTTCTGTTGAATGATGATGGAAGGGTTAATCAGACACCCATTATGGCCCCAATCAAATATGCAGTACAAAGTACAAAAATATTTGTAGCAGCTCTTTTCTTGCAGCAAAGACCTGGAAATTGAGGGTATGGCCATCAATTTGGGAATGGCTGGACAAATATGATATGTGATTGTGATGGAATACTACTGTGCCATAAGAGATGGTGAACAGTATGCTCTCAGAAAAAAACTTTGAAAGACTTGCATGACATGATTAAAAGTGAAATGCACTATGTACAAAGTAACAGTAATATTGTAAGAAGAACAGCTGTGAATGACTTAGCTATTCTCAGCAATGCAATGATTCAGGAAAACTGAAGGACTATGATAAAATAAGTTATTTATCCCCAAAGAAAGAACTGATGGTGTCTGAATACAAATCAAAACATACTTTTTTAACTTTATTTGTCTTTAGGGTTTCTTTTTGTTCTATTTTCTTTTACGATATGACTAATAGGGAGTATTTGTTTTTAACCAACTGTTTTTATTATGTCACCTTAGTAAAATACTTCTCCCTAAATGTTAACTAACTCTGACTGGCTAATAGATAATAAATTGAGAATACACTAGATAGGAGCTTGTGAGCAATAATACTATTATTGGTATTTATTTTTAATTACTATTATAATACAAACTGCTCAGGGTTATCCCTATAAACCTGAGCAGAGAAAATTGTCATTACATTCTGGTGAGCTAACCTGTCATTATGAATGAGGAACATAGCCCTGAAGATGGGGCTAAACATATAATGCTGAATCTGTGATTTAGTTAGATACTTTCTTTTGTATTAAGGGGAAAATAAATCTTTCTGTTGAAATACTTTGTGTGTGTATGTGTTTAAAAAAAAGGTTTAGGGGCGGCCAGGTGGCTCAGCGAGTAAGAGCATCGGCTCCAGTGTCGGGATGACCTGGATCAAATCCAGGCTCAGATACTCAGCACCACACCCAGAAATAATAACTGGCCGTGTAACCTTGAGCAAGTTACTTAACCCCAATTGCTTAAAAAAAAAAAGGTTTATATTTTATCAAAGATTTAATCCTTTGATATAATCATATGGCCTTAATTACTTTATTGTTATAGATATTGGTATAGGTACAGATATAGATATATAGATACAGATGCAGCTATAGATATAGAATGTTCCATAATCTGGAAATATCCTTGAGTTCCTGACATAAATCCAATTTGATGATAATAAACACTCTTTATATTCCAAAAAAGAAAAAAAGAACTGGGAGATTTTTATTAACTGATGCATAGTGGAGTGAAGAGGACCAGGAGAACAAGTTATATAATTACAACATTGAGAAGACATACAGGTTTGAAAGACTTAATTCTGATCAATGTAGAGATTAATCATGATTCTAGAAGACTGAAAGTGATGTAGGCTATTTTGATAGATGGGTGACAGATTGAAGATACTTTGGGATATGAATGTGGTAGGAATTTGTTTTGCTTGACTAAGCTATTTCTTTTAAAGTTTTTCTTTTTCCCTCAACAGTGAGGGAGGGGAAAAGGGGAAAAATAAATGCATGTAATTGAAAAATTAAGTTAAATTTTAAAACATAGCAATACTGGAATTGGATTCAAAATGTTTGGGTTGGTGTTTAAAGTTTGCTGTGAGACCTTGGGTAGACCATTTAAATTTCCCAAGTCTCAGCTTCATTATCTGTAAAATTTGGATGATTCCAAATATATAAGCTCATGGGGCTAATCACAAGCATCAAATTAGATTACTTTATGAAGAGCTTTGTAAGCATAAAACACAACATAAATGTTACCTTTTTATTATTGCTGCATCCTTTTGTAAAATGAGTGCTCTGATGTGACCTGGTCAGTAAAAAGGGGACTTGAGCACTTTCTGTTGAACCATGATGGAAGGGTTAATCAGACACCAATTATGGTCTCAATCAAAAATGCAGAAACTAGTCCATTAAGGGATCAAAAGTTTGGATCAAGGGTATTCAGTATGCTTATCATCTTGGGGTGGGGGATAGAGGAGAGACAGGGAGGAAATTTGTAACTCAAAATCCTGTGGAAATGCATGTTAAAAACTAAAAAAATCAATTAATTAATTTTTTAAAAGTTTTGGTTATAAAGTTTGGGACTGCTGTCAAAAACACAGAAAGCAGGCTCTGGGATAAAACTGATTAGAAGTAAGTCAACCCCATAGGAAGAAATAATCCACAGGAGAAAGATAATGCAATGGTTCAGGCTCGCAGATCTTAAGAATGGTCCCAGGAGGTGAATCACAAGTAGATGAAAGAGTTTTCTAGAGGCATAATTGTCAGAATTCACCTGGCAGAGTCACATCTTCTGCTGGACTTTGGCTCACACTTAACATTGCATTCCCAAACAACCTACTTTCCTAGAGAGTTCTATAACTAAAAGAACATTTCTCTTCTTTCTTTAAGCCAGACACTAATAAGTAGAGCAATATTATTGTACATCTAAATTGGACTTTTTGAAAGTAGCCTGTTTCCAACATGTGCTATATCTCTAAGACTGGCTGGTTATGACTTATCTCTTTATCTAGTTCTCAAGATATCTATTGTGGGTCACTAGCCCTTGTCAAGAATGCATTAGTAGCAAATCTGTGATACATTAAACCCAACCCAGGCAATAACTGCTGAAGAATACTGTGGTTTTTGTAAATATTGAAACAAGCACATTATGAAAACTATGCAAATTTTGCACACAAGAGTTTTTTTCTAAAAACCAAACCTTTCTTCCATTTATTAAACAGAACAAATGATGAAGTTAGTCATCTTCCACACAACTGGACATTGATAACAGATTTAGCAAAACTCAACTTTAAAGATGGACCCTCTATTCCAAAATCATGTGTTTCTGTATAAATAAACCTTTTACAATCAGACTTTTGATTGATGAAAATATGTTCAGTGCACACATTTTTGTTAATCAATTTTGACTACTGATGATAGCTGAATACTTCCGTGAACCTCTGATCTCAGTGATGTGAATGATTTTTTTTTCCAATGATATATATCTCTTCCCTTCCATACCTTCTTAGAGTATTCAATTCCTTCATAGAATATTCACCCAGGGCTCTAGAGGACCCCTTCCTTTAGGTCAGTGGTTCTTAACCTTTTGTTGTGTCCTGGACGCAAAAAGTCTGGTGAACTGACAGTCTTCTGATGAAGCCTATGAGCACCTCAGATTAATTTTTAAATGCATAAAATATGTAGGATAACAAAAAAGGAGCAATGTAGGGTTTTCCCAAGCAATTACATGTACCCCAGATTAAGAAATTTTATGTTAGATCTCTTACCATTGTATGACCAATAGTCTAACACTCAGTCTGACAATTTGTCATTCTTTGCTTGTGGTATATAATGAGCCCTCTCCTTTTTGCTAATCATACATTACTTGAATATTTTAAAATTATATTTTATGTTTATTTTAGTTTACATCATTCATTTCCACAAGATTTTGAGTTATAAATTTTCTCTCCATCTTTCCCCTACCCACCACCCCAAAATAGTAATCCCACTGTATACCCCCTCCCCCAATCTGTTCTCTCCTATATTCTCCCTCATTGCCCCTCTGACTTTCCAGTAGAGCATGGTGGATGTCTATTCCCAGTGCCTGTATATCTTATTTCCCAGGTCCATGTAAAAAAAAAACATAATTATAATAATATTTTTAAACATTTGATTTTAAAACTGAATTCCAGATTCTTTCCCTTCCTCCCTCATCACACTCCCTTACTGGGAACATAAGCAATTCAATATAGGTTGTACATGTTTAGCTATGCAAAACATTTCCATAGTATGTATGTGTGTATATATATATATATATATATATATATATATATATAGTGAAAGACATTATATTTCCCTCCATTCTATCCCACCCCTCCCACTTATTCTATTCTCTACTTTGACCCTGTCCCTTTTCAAAAGTGTATGCTTCCAACTTCCCTCCCTCAAAACCTACTCTGCCTTCCAGCATCCCCTTATCATCCCCTTCCCCCATTCCTATTTAGTGATTATGTCATTACCTCCCTAAGCCAAATTCAATGAGAGTAAGGTTGACTCAATCCCTTTTGCCTTCCTGTTCTTCTCCTCCATTGTAATAGTTTTCCCTTGCCTCTTTTATATGAGATAATTTACAGCATTCTGTCTCTCCACATCTCCCATTATATTCCTCTATCACCTCTCAATTTCACCTTTTATGTATCATCCCTTCCTATTCAATTGGTCCTATGACCTCTATGTATACCTATATAAATATATACACACTTACATATGTATTCATACACAGATATACCCTCCTATATATATATATATATATATATATATATATACATAAATTTATATTCCCTTCAACTATTCTTATACTGAGAAAAGTTTCATAAGTTACAATGATCATTTTTCCAAGTAGGAATGTAAATAGTTCAACTCTGATAAGTTCCTAATGATCTCTTTTCCCTGTTTACCTTCTCATGCTTCGCTTGCTTCTTCTATCTGAATGTCAAATGTTCTATTCAACTCTGGTTTTTTTCAGCAAGAATGTTTGAAAGTCCTCTATTCCATTGAATTACTGTATTTTCCCCTGAAACATAGTACTCAGTTTTGCTGGGTAGGTGATTCTTGGTTTTAATCCCAGCTTCTTTGACCACCAGAATATCATATTCCAAGCCCTTTGATCCCTCAGTATAGAAGCTTCCAGATCCTGTGTTATCTTGATTATGTTTCCACAATATTCAAATTGTTTCTTCCTGGCTGCTTGTAATATTTTCTATTTGATTTGGGAATTCCAGAACCTGCCTATAATATTCCTAGGAGTTTTCTTTTGGGGATCTTTTTCAGGATGTGATTGGTGGATTCTTTCAACCTCCATTTTGCCCTCTGGTTCTAAAACATCAGGGCAATTTTCCTTGGGAATTTCTTGAAGGATGATTTCTATGTTCTTTTTTTGATCATGGCTTTCAGGTAGTCCAATAATTTTTAAATTATCTCTCCTGGATCTATTTTCCAGGTCAGTGTTTTTTCCAATGAGATATTTCACATTGCCTTTTATTTTTTTCATTTGTTTGGATCTGTTTAATAGTATCTTGATTTCTCAAAAAGTCACTAGCTTCCATTTACTCCAATTTAATTCTGAAGGAATGATTCTCTTCAGTGAGCTTTTGAGATGCTTTTTCCATCTGGACAATTTGGCTTTTTAAGGCATTCTTCTGCTCATTGGCGTTTTGGTCCTCTTTTGCCATTGGAGTTAGTCGTTTTTAAGATGTTATTTTCTTCAGTCAGGTTATTGACTCTCTTTTCATGATTTTTTTTTTTTGCATCATTCTCATTTTTCTTCCTAATTTTTCCTCCACTTCTCTTATTTGGTTTTCAAAATCCTTCTTAAAGTCCTCTACGGCCTGTAACCAGTTCATATTTTTCTTGGAAACTTTTGGTGCAGGAGTTCTGACTTTGTTGTCTTCCTCCTCTTCCATGCTTTGATCCTTTTTGTTCCTCAAAAAAGGAATTCAAGAGGTGGCCAGGTAGCACAGCGAGTAAAAGCACCAGCCCCAGTGTTAGGATGACCTGGGGGATCGAATCCAGCTCAGACACTTAGCATCCACCCACAAGCACCTGGCTGTGTAACCTTGAGCAAGTTACTTAACCCCAATTGTTTAGGGGTGGCCAGGTGGCTCAGCGAGTAAGAGCACCAGCCCCCAGTGTTGGGATGACCTGGGGGATCAAACCTGGCTCAGATACTTAGCACCACACCCAGAAATAACTGGCCGTGTAACCTTGAGCAAGTTACTTAACCCCAATTTCTTTTTTTAAAAAAAAGGGAATTCAAGGTCAGATTTCTGTACTTGCTTTGCTTCCTTTGCTTGCTTATGTGGCCACTCAGTTATTTGACTTTTGAGCTTTTTGCCACAGTAGGACTCTGCTTTCAGGGAGAAGAGCTTTGTCCCAAATTGCTGGGATTTTCACAGCTGCTAGAGCTATTAGTTGGGTGCCTTCTCAGAAGCCTCCACTGGCTCTGGCACACTGGTCATGCACCCCAGGACCTCCACCCTAGACAGCAATCCATATCCAAGCAGGTTAAAGCAAGAGTGATTACCCCTCAGACTGGTTGCTTGGTTCCCCTACAATCTGCAGGTCATGAGCTCTGAAGAAGCGGTGGTGGCCCCTGCACCTCAGCCACTTCTCCCTCCAGGGGCAGTGGCCCAACCATACTCCTGGACCCCCAGTTCCCACAAAGTCTGCACTGAACTCTCATTTTGTCTTTGGCATTTATGGGTTGATAATTCTGGAAATCACCACAGCTGCTGGTGATCCACTATCTCAAAGTCCCTCCATCTGGGTCTGGCCCTGGCCACCCTGAGGCTAAAACTGAGGACTCACAAGGGGCTGGGCTCAGCTCCCAGTGGGCTGCAATGGACCCTTCCTGTTGGTCTTCTGGGCTGTCTTCAGCAGGAGGCTTGTTTCTCTCTGTCACTTTGTGGGTTCTATAGCCCTAAAGTTTGTTTAGAGTCATTTTTATAGGTATTTCGCATGGTTATGGAAGGGGCATACAGAGTTTTCCTGCTTCTATGCTGCCATCTTGGCTCCACCCCCCTACCTGAATATTTTTTAACTTTACTCTTATATGTGTTTAGACCCACCCTCTCAAAAAATAAAACAAAAATGAATTTCAAATTCATGTGTGAGATCTACAGTGTAAAATAATGTACTATATATCCCCAGATATGCCTTCAGAAGCCATCTTGATTTTTATTGAATTTATGTCATGGCTTTGTCAGAAGGACACAAGCTCTGGTGGCTCATACTGACCTAGAGATTCTTCAAGTATAGATGAGTGTCAGAGACTAGGATCAGCCCCGTTAAGGTCTGAAAGGATAACCCCCAAGAAGTCAATGATTAGGTTAGGAATATTTTGATCACAGCAACTCACAGAGAATAATCTATCAATCTATTAAGGTCTTCAGGGGAGGGAGGGTTGACCTTAATCTATGAAAGAAGTGTAGAACTTGTGGCTTACTAGAAGTAAAATAATTGCTTTGGTGTCATTCCTCTTATCTGGTAACTTTCAAAAGTTATAGAATGATGTCTCAAGGTCTATTGTCACTCAATCATCTAGCATTCACTAAGTGTCAACTACATGCCAGGCACTGGGCTAAATGCTTAGAATAACAAAACAAAGCAAAATAGTTACAATCTCAAGGAGTTTAAAATCTAGTGTATCTGAGGACCATAGATTTAGAATAGGATGGATGCTCAGAGGCCATGAATTAAGTCACTATTGCTTTTGTGATTATCTTTAAATATCTTTGGTTTGGTTTGTTTTTTCCTGTTATGTTTTGATTGCATGGCTAGTGGGAAGATTCAATGTTTTATGGTATAGCCCTGATATTTAGGCTATTGTTGGCCATCCAGCGTACTTTCTTGGACTACTTCAATCTCAAAATGATATCTTCTTTTTCTGAATTCTTTTCAGATCTATCATCTTCTTCAAACAATTTAGCCCCAAATAAAGTTTTGGTCCACATATGAATCTTATACCTAAAATCAGATAAATCTGAAAGTAAAAAAAAAAAGAATGAAGGCATACACTATAAGTAATTCATTTAAAATTGATCTCTTAGGGGACCTACTATTTTTCTATTCATACATTAAATTTAATAGATCCCTACTTTCACTGGTATGGATACTTAATCCTCTGAAGAAGTAAAGGGAAATCCACACCTTTTTACCTTTTGTTGTTATTTGGTGCACCCTCCTAAAAGCCCTCCTGTAATGGTAATGTAAATGGGAAGATCTTTCCTATCCATTATAGGCCCATGTGACATGCTTAAGTCACATGGAAGCCTAAGACACATGAGTTTGAGTCACATAAAGCCTGTGGTGGTAGGAGCTTGCTGAACTGGTGGAGCAAGAAGGGTGGAACAAAGCCCAGAGGTAGTTGGTCAGAGAAGTTAGAGCTGAGGGAGAGAGAGGAAGCAAGCAGCAAGCTATGAGTGTTCATTTGTGGGAAGGCCTTAGCAGGAGGAAGGCTTGGGGAGGGCAGTGTCCCCTGTATTGTTATTGTGTATAGATTTCTTTGTTACAATGAAGGATTTGGCTTTCTGGTGTTGGGATTCAGCTTTCCAGTGTTTTAATAAATGTTTTGGTTCTGTCTTCCATGTGGAGACTCTATTATATTTTGTGATTCAGAATTGCCCTGGTATATTCATAGCCACTGTAGGCACTGTGACTATCCCACTGCAACTACACCTTCTTAGACAACTTTCTCAACGCATTAGTTGTCTTCCAATGCCTAAAATTTTGATGGCCTAAGTACAAGAATTAAGACTCTCCATATGTTACTCCTTTACTATACTACAAGACTAGTCTACTATCTTCTCAAAGAATTATTTTTTAAAACCAGGGATGAAAGTAAAAAAATGTCATGTCTTCAATATATGGAATTCCTAGTATAGAAAACCACTAAAAACACAAACTGTCCACCTCTTAAGAATTATCTGAGGCAGAGAATTTAGATTACATCATAGGAACATTGATTTAGAACTGGAAAATATCTTAGAAACCATCAAATCTAACCCCCTTTTTTAGAGATGAGGAAAATGAGGCACTTAATGTTTAAACAACTTATACATGATCACAGAGCTAGCATGACTCAGAGGGAGAGCTTGAATTTGTTTTTGTTTTTTTTTCCCTCCTTTAAACCATGCTGCATCTCAGTAAAGCATGAATGTCTTTGATTTAGACTTTCCCAAGAAATAGTAAAAAGTGGTATTTCACATATCTTTATATGTACAAATCATTGTGGGTCATATGCTTTAATCCACTTACACACCATTGACTGTTCTAAAATTTTGATTTGTTGAAGAATGTGGAGTTCTATAATCCAAACCATAAGCATCAATATAAGAATAGTATCGTCTTCAGTTCTCTAGCCTGTAAAATGGAAGGTGCTAGATGAAATCATCTCTAATATTTTTTTTCATTCCAAAAATTCCATGATCCTATAATAATAGGTTAAGGTGCTATTAAAGATCAATAGCTTCACTGTCACAACCGAGATAGGAGAAAGAATAGCACTCTTGGCCAAAGAACACTGACTTACTAGCTCTGCAAGGGCAGAAAACAGAGCTACCATAAAATTTGGAATTTGCATGAAAACAGGTTGAGATAGACAAATAGTTGGCTCCCCCAAAACAGCCTTTTCTTTCCTTATAATATGATTCTTCATTCCTATAACTGGTCTACCTTTTTCTTCTCTTCCCCTAAAATTTCAATGTTCCTTAAAAAAAAAAAAAAACTGTTTGAGACCCATGCTAGCCTTTTTGATTGATACTGATTAAACTCTAGATTTGGGTCTTCCTCTCCAGGCTTTCAGGAGGGAATTCCCTGGTATTTGCTTATTTGATTTTTTTCTAACTGAATCTAGAACCCACATCTCCTAAGAACTATTGTGCTGACTTTATAAAAGCTAGTACTGAGCTCTCTGCTATCACTTCACAATTTTGTTGAAGATGATATATGATAATTCTATATATTTCACAATCAGAAGAACATGCACTTTTGCCATTTGGATTTTGTAGCAGTCCATGAAGAATTAAATCAAAGAACTCCCTTAAAAACTTTCTACCTTGAACTCTAGTCTCTGATGTTTACATAAGTATTATTATCATGAGTACCAAAAAGCACTGAACTATATATTTTAAAGTGATAGGATTTGTAAATACCCCAGGAAGAAGTTCTGCATAATAGAAGGCATACTGACCCTGGAGTCAAGAAGGCTTGGGTTCTAATCCCAGCTCAGACACTAAACAACTATGTGATTACAGGTAAGTCCCTTGGAGTCTCACTTCCTCCTTCTATTAATGACAATAATAATACTTATAAAAACTAATTCACAGGGTTTTAATGAGAATTAAATGAAGAAATGTATGCTGGGTAAATCTTAAAGAATTATATCAATAGTAGCTACTTATTACAAAGACAACCCCATATTTTTCTACCTTCTTAGAGCATGGGCATTAAGATTCACACAGATGAAACTGTATAGTATCCAAGCAAAGCAGATGAGAACTATGGAAGCCAGAAATGAACCCTCAGCATTTTGTGATATGGTTAAAGACCATACACTGATTGATATCCATATCACAGAGAAACAAATAGCAATTTAATATATTTTATACATCAATTTCCAAAGACAGTTATTTTCAAAAATAGAATCATATAGGTATATTTGACCTGTTACAATTAGAGATTTGTTTTCCTGTGTGAGATAAAAGACTGTGAATTTCAATCTCACTTTTAAAATGCATATATCTTTAGTTGCTAAGGATTATAGTTGGGATGTAAAGCTTTATTTAAATGTATTGCTAGTTCTGTCTTTCCAAGAAGCTAAGAAACACAGATCAGTGGCAGAGATGTAGATGGGGCATTTTGTGAGTAGGAACACTAATGCTAATCTTAGAAATATTAACAATAATGGTGATAACTGATTTTTCATATATAAACTAACATAATGAAAAGTGAAAAGCCACAGAAGTGAGATTCCATTTCAAATGGAATTCATGTCTAGGAAAGAAAATTAATCTGATATAATTTGCATTTATAAATTCGATAGTGATTTGTAAATTTAATGTATTATATAATGGTGATCCATTACAGGTTTTGCCTTACATAGCACTTTATATGCATTAATTCATTTGATCCTCACAAAAATCCATAAGGGATTTTTGAGTCACACCTTAAAAATACTTTGATCTCCATATGTGTATGTATATGTATGTATGCATATGCATGTCTGTATCCATATAATGTATATATGTGTGTGTACACACACACACACACACACACATAAGGAAACAGGGACCAAAAGATATGAAATTGCTTTGCACTTTATAGAGCTTTTAAGTGATTGAACGAGACTCAAATCTAGGTCATCTGACTGCAAGATTCACCAACTTTCTACTATTAGATGCTTTCTCTTTTATTGTAGTGAATTGGTAGTAGATAAGAAGCATGAGATAGTGCACTATATGCACGTAACAAAAGTTTGAAAGCTGAAAGTCAAGCATAGAATTTGGATTGAAATAAAAACTGGCATTTCTAAAATGACAAAGTTTATAAAGCAGCTGAAGCTGCTCTGAAAACCTCTGTGGTAGGTAATATAAGAATAATTATCTCATTTTATGGGTAAAAAAAAGAGCTTGAGGATTAGAAAGGTTATGATTTGTGCATCATCACACAGCAAAGAAGGGTTGGAATTGTGGCTTTAATCAAAATCTGCTGATTCCAAGCTCAGAATTCTTTCTACTACACCATAGGCATTTGAAGAGGCTTCATGAAACCTATCGGAGGAAACAACTTTGCCCTGAATGGATTGGAAGAAAAGAAACTAGAGATAAGGTCCATAGAGGTTGCTTTAATCTAGTCACAAGTTGTTTAAATCCTGAACTAAAGGGATACCTTTGAAAATGGAAAATAGGGAAGAGTGGTTTTTGTTTATTTGTTTGTTTGTCTGTTTTTTAATTGGCTAGGTTTAGTGATAGATTCCTACTGGGAAAAGAATGAGACCAAATACTGGAAGATTGCCCTACAACAGTTCATCTAGAATACTGGGAAAAAAAATTGGTATACTATCAAATTAAGAAATAAAATATAACTTCCACTTAGAACTCAGTTTTCATGACAAATAGTTCACTGTGTGGCAATAAATTGCTTTAGGAGTCGCCAACCTAATGGTAACTGTGGCCTTCAAGTAAGGAGACAAAGTCCTTGCCTCAGGCTTAACAGCATTTGTTAAAACCTCCAAGAAAAGCACTCTATTTTGTGTTTTGAATAATGAATTCATAAAGGGATTTATGGTGTTTGTAAAGGGTTTTAGCAAATTTGGTCAAATTAATATCTATTCTACTGATGCAAAAGGATGGGGGAAGAAATTGGGTTAACAAAATGGTAAAAACCACATCATTAATCACTTGAATGAAAATCCCCTTCTTGCTACTTATGTGAAACAACAAACATTTCTAGTGATTTCATGGCCAAGGGAAGGGAACAAAAATAAGCCCGCAAAAGGAGCATGAAAAGTTAAAGGCGCTATGTAAATGGAGGGTTGAGTTTTTGTTTTGTTTTGTTTTGTTTTTTTTCATCATGAAGCATTCTAAGAGTTCAGTAAAAATAAGATTAATCTAGGCAAGGAGGGGTTGATTGCTGCCAAAAGGGAAAATTAGAACAATAGTTCTGGTGTACAGAAATACATATTAGAGAAGTGATTTTTAAGCAGTCTCTATATTACAGGATTACAAAAGGCAGAGCCACCAACAGGAATAAGCTGTGGAAATAGCAGCCCCAATATATTGCACAACATGGGTAGAACAATGCTTCAAGATGATGCAATTTGGTCTGACGAGAAGTATAATAAGCAGATTATATATAATATATGCATGTATATTATATATAATATGTATTACATATAATAAACCTCAGCAGATCAGGGTTCAAAACCTGGTTATGACACTTAAAAAACACATGACCATAAGTACATTTTCTTAACCGGAACACATACCCCATTTATAAAAGTGTTACAGTATTTGTATTATGTATTTCATTGGTTTAATTGATATTTCTGTGGTGGACCAGTGGTCCCTTAACAACACTTGATCCAACTACACCCTCTCATCCTCCTTGACTCTTATTCTTTTAATTTTTGCTGTTCAGTCTTTTTCAATCACATCCAACTCTTCAAGATTGCATTTGAAGTTTTCTCAGCAAAGAAACTGCAGTGGTTTGTCATTTCCTTTTCCAGCTGATTTTATAGATGAGGAAACTGAGGTAAATAGGGTTAAGTAATTTTCCCAGGTTCACACAACTTATAAATGTATGAGGTCAAATTTGAACTCAGGAAGATGAGCCTCCCTGACTCCTGACTAAGCACTCTATCCACTGAGCCACCTACCTGCACTAGATGCTCTTATATTTGTTCTTCAACAAATCCTCCATCAGGACCTGCCTAAAATTATGGAGGCCTTCTTCTGTAGTGATAAAGGGTTCTTAAACTAGGGTTCCCAATGAATTGCAGAGTGTCTATGAACTTGGATGAGGAAAAAAAAAACATCTTTATTTTCAACAACTTTAACTAAAATTTAGCACATCCTTCAATTATTTAGAAAACAAGTTATTCCAAAATGTTAGTGCAGTTTTGAGGCTTAATATATTTTATTTTATGCAAACTTTTTGAGAAGGGGTCCACGGGCTACTCGAGATTGCCAAAGAGTCCACTACACAGACACACACACACACACACACACACACACACACACACACACACACACACACACACACACACACACACCCTTTCTTTAGATCATTTGATATTCATTGATTCCCAAAGGAGCAGCCTATCTACAAGTCAGTTATTCTCCATTCTGGTTATAGCAACCCATAGAGTTGCTGTGAGATTGAATGAGAATTTATGTAAAGTACTTTGTGAAGTTTCAAGCACTATATACTTGTTATTATTCAGTTCTGTATCTCATACATAATTAGTGCTTAACAAATGTTTATTGAGTTCAAATGAATCAAATTGAGCATTTGGGCAGGTTAATATCCATGCTTCTCAACTCTTTAAATTCAGAACTTGGTAGAATAGAAGAATCTTTATGCTTAGGTGACTGTGTCCAGAGTTTAGATGTGTCATAAAAAGCAGAAAAAGGAATGTACAGGTTGCAAATCCAATATTCTGAACTCAGTTCTCAAGCTCAAATTACAATGAAAATTTCTAACATCTTTAAGCTACATTATGAAGTAAATTCCATTATCTTACAAAATGTGTAATTGATATCTTCATATACTTTCAAATCACACACACACACACACACACACACACACACACTAAATTCTTTCATTTAAGTCTTTCTATATTCAGAACAGATGGTTTCCAAATTTTCCAGAAGTAAATTTCTACTTATTAAATCCCATTTATATCAGCTACAAAATAAGAAATAATCTTAGGGGGAAATGGTTCCAAGGTAAAATCCAGTTCAGTTCAAACATTTACTGAGAATCTATGTGGGGTAAAAAGGTAGAGAGCTGTGAAACTTTGAAGATCGACAAATACTCTTGTGTAGGTGAGTCTACCTAGGCAAGCCATTTATTTAACTTTTCAGTGTTTTAGGCAACTTCAGACAACATTATAGCAGATGTTGTTTTGCATTGGTAGTAGGAGTTTCTTCATTGGGATTTCCTTGCAGTAATGACATCCATTGAAGTTCAAAAAAAAGAAAAAAGTGCAACACAGAGTGCTAGGTATTACAGATATAAATACAATAAAGAAATAGGGCTTTTCTGACACAGGAATCATAGAAATATAACATCACAGATCCATAGCTAAAAGGAACTTTAGAGGCCTTCTAGACTAATCCCTTCAGTTTACAAATGGGGAAACTGAGAAAAATCGAGATTAAGCAACTTGCCCATGGCCACACAAGTAGTGACAGCAAGGGAACTTGAACCCAGGTCCTCTGATGCTACAGTCAGTGATATTTCTACTCTTAAAAAAAAATAAATTGGGGGTGGCCAGGCAGCACAGTGAGTAAGAGCACCGGCTCCAGTGTGGGGATGACTTGGAGATCGAATCCCAGGTTTAGACACTTAGCACCCACCCAGAAACACCTGGCCGTGTAACCTTGAGCACGTTACTTAACCCCAATTGCTTAGGGGCAGCCAGGTGGCTCAGCAAGTAAGAGCACCAGCTCCAGTGTCTGGATGACTTGGCGATCAAATCTGGGCTCAGATACTCAGCACCACACCCAGAAATAACTGGCCACGTAACCTTGAGCAAGTACTTAACCCCAATTGCTTTAAAAAAAAAAAAAAGAAAGAAAGAAATCACACTTTAAATGATAAAAGGAGAGGTGGTATCATATTGTAGAAAAAGTATTGCATGTAGAGTCAGAGAGCCTGAAATCAAATTCTACCTTTGCCAGTAACTACCTGTGTTACTTTAGGAAAACTTAAACTTCACTTAAACTCTCTAAGATTCAACATCATAGTCTCTAATATTGTTTTGAATTCTAAATCTATGATTCTATGATAAATTCTTTTAAATCATTAATTTTCAAGGGAATTTTATTGTCTAATAAATGCCTGTGATAACACTGAAAAATTCACAAAAAAACCCTTCTTTATACACTCTTCCCTCCTGCCCACAATACCTCCAGCTAAGTATTTGGTTTATCTCAAATTTTCTTAAAACATTTGCTTGATAAAACATAAACCTTTTGCAATTAATCACATTATTATATATATTGTTATTTACCTGTGTTCTGATTATATCTTCCCTATTATATTGCAAGATTCTCAAGGACAAGAACTGTATTGTATTTCCCCCAATATATTGTTGTTATTGTCTTTGTTGCTTCTGTTGCTGCTGCTTAGACAGAGTTCAGTGTGTTGAACATAATAGGTACCTAGATATTTACTGAATTGAATTTGTTCAGCTCTGAATTCTCTAGGACTCTCTTCAATACTCCTATCTCCCCCACTTCTGTCATTCATGACCCCACCCCTTCTTTCTACCTCTTGTTCTGAGAACTGTAATCAAATAAAATAATATTAGGATTACTTT
The DNA here is from genome assembly GCF_028583685.1 of Petaurus breviceps papuanus. Taxonomy (NCBI): domain Eukaryota; kingdom Metazoa; phylum Chordata; class Mammalia; order Diprotodontia; family Petauridae; genus Petaurus; species Petaurus breviceps. Next base: position 1,105,186 of record NW_027187298.1, on the reverse strand, counting down.
TTGAAAGGATATGTCAATTACCCTAGCATTCTACTCACTATCCCTATAACTTCCCAGACAAAACATCTTTCCTTGGTCATTACTTCCCTATATATGTTGCTATTCCCCTATTAAAGTTCCTTAAGAGCAGGGGTTATCAAACTTGTATTTGTACCCCCAACACTTAGCACAATGCCTGACAAACTAAATGATTAATTTTTTTTCATTCATTCACAGAATAAAAGAATTTTAAATTTAGAATACAATTGAATGAACACCTCCAATCTATTCATGAAGGAATCCTCACTATAACATATTCAATAAATGATTGTCCACTGCTTAAAAACCTCCAAAGATGGGCAGCCTACCACCTACTTGCAAGGTGCCCCCCCTTAACTTCTGCACAACTCAAATAGTTAGGAAATTTTTCTTGATGTCAAGCATAAATTTATATGTTTGCCTCTTCCGTCCATTGTTCTTGGCTCTGGCCTGTGGAGTCAAACAAATGTATTAGCAAGCACCCTAGCATACCTAGGATGGCCTGTTAGCACAGGTTCTTTGATCTGCTTTTAAAGGAAAGACTACTTAAAAAGAGGTTAACAATCCTACTTTTAATTACATTCCCTAATTCAGGGGAAAGGTCAGCACCCTAAACACGGAGAAACTACAAGCAGAGAAATTAGCACAAAGACCAACAGATAGGGTTTCAGTTGTCTGATTATAGCAATATTGCTATAAACTTTATATACATCACTGGATTGAGGAAGAACAGATATCTAAGCAGTTGGAGGGCTCTGAACATACAGCTACTTGGAGTCTCAACCAGGAAATCAAAAGATCCTTCTCATGAGAGAAACACCAAAGCAAAACGCCAACCTCCCAGAATATATAACAAAGACTCTGCCTCTGACTGACTCAGAGCCAGAAAGGAAGAAACCTACATCACCAGCTGTGAATTATCATGGTTCAAAGGAGATCAATCTTTCAGATTTTATAATTTAGCCTAAGCCTAGGAAACTAAACTCCAACAACAACAACAAAACAACAAAAATCCCACCTTGCTTGTGTTTACAACAGAACAAGCCTAATCCTTCCTCCATGTGATAAACCCTTTAAATACTTCAAGACAGCTCTTATCCCCCCTTCTCTGACAGAGTTGTCTCTTTTTTAAACTAAATATACCCATAATTTATTATTTTATTGGTTCACCCATTCATTTATCACAAGTCTTGTCCCACGTTAAGTGCTTCATACTTTTTCACTCACTCATTCATGCATTCATAGAATATGATAAATACTTTGTGAAGTTTCATATTCTTCATTGTGTGAAAGAGATCTGGAGATGTGTATAGACCAGTAGAGAAACTAGGCTATGATTTACAAGCAAAGAGTGACTGAAGTGGTGATGACTATCTTCTTTCTCCAAATAGAATATAAACTCCCTGAAGGAAGGAAGGGATGTTTCTTCTTCCTTTCTTTGGATTCCCCAGGGTTTAGCCCTGTATCTAGCACATATTAAACATTTAATAAATGCTTATTGCCTGTGTAAAAGCTAGCATGGCTTCACCAAGAAAATGTCTTTCAGACTAAAATCATTTAGTAATTTCTCTTTTTATGAGGTAACCAGATTTATAAATTAAGCCTTCCTGTGACTACCTAGGAAGGAAAGTCAAGAAAACTTGGGTTCAGATCCCACCATAGACCCAATAAGTAGCTTTGTGACCCTGGGCAAGCCATTTTATCTCTCTCATTCTGTCATTTCTCCTCTAAAAAATGGGGATAATAACATTACCTCCTTCCCAGGGTTCCAGAGGATTTAACAATGTCTTTTATTGTGAGGGATGAAGATTTGGGTTTGTTGATGATAAGGTTAAATTCATTTGGAATTTTGTTGCATGAGCAGAATGCTCATCAAGGGGGCAGATTAAAAATCCTTAGTAAGCACCTATTATATGCTTGTCACAAGCAGTGGGTCAATGTCAGCTCAGAAAGAAGTCTCAAATAGTGGAACCAAGGCTATCTGTCCTTCTTCTTATGCTATTCAACGTATTTGTCAATGATTTGGAGGGAGGCATAATATGTATACTTGTCAAAATCAGAGACAACACAAAGCTGGTAAGAATGTGTTACAAATCGGATACAATAACTTCTATTTCTAACTTGAACTTAGAGATTTGGGACTGGTGAATGAGGTAAAATAATGTAGAATCTGTGGATAATTCCAGGATTAAACCTTCAAATTTTAGCAAACAGAAATCAAGGTCACCTCTCATAAAAAGGTTCATTTTGTTTTGCTGTCCTAAGTTAATGGTTAATTTGTCTTAAACAATATTACATTAACTAGCCATGAATTAAATTGAAAACTTTCTCATAGATCTAAGAACAAGAAATTTTTTTTAAAGAAATCCTTCTCGGGTATCACCAAAATCAAAGACTACAACAGGATGAAGTTTTCAAAGGTAAGTGTGCAATGCTGAAAATGAATGGGCCTGGGAAGAAAGCACATGAAAACTCCATTTGGACTTTGATGAATTTAGAGCTAAAAATTATCTCTATTACTGAGACTGAGTTCCTTTTTTTTCTCTCTCCCATTCAATGTCTACCCCATTCACCTTTCTAAGACATTTCTCCCTTCTACCAAGCTTATTAATCATGAAGATTGCTACCAGGAAGAACTTGGAAAGGACAACTCCAGGCTATCCTGAAACATCTGATGGCCTAATAATCCTGGACATTTTAGGAAACGTTGGCATTTCCAGTAACAGTACACAATTTTCAAATGTCCCCTAATGGGCTACGGCTACGGGTTTACTATTCCCAAGAGCTCAATTACCTTTTTACAGTAAGACAGCACCAATTGTGCTGATTTTTAAGGAACCCATTTTAAATAAAATATAGCTTTATACAGATCAATATATTTTGCTTCTTAAAAAGAAAATAAAATTCTCAACCCAATTACTTGTTTCTGCACACCTTTAAATAAAAACTACTGCTTGTGGCAAACTTCCTTTGACAGCATTCTTTTTTCTTGAGCAGAAAATCATTTTCATTCAACTTAATTGAACAAGCACATGTGAAGATTGGGAGGAAACATCAACTTGCTATCTGTGTGATGTCCTTGAAGGATCGTGTATTACCAGCACTAGGAGTCAAACTTAAAAGTGCAAATAGAGACCTGTTTCTTGTCTCAAAATATCAGAAATGAACTCATTAAATCACTGCTGCTCTTCAATACAAATAGCAAAAAATATATTTGAAATATGAAATTTAAAAGGTAATGTTACTATCCACGGGGGATGTAGGGGACACAGGGGGTGTGGTAAGCCTGTGATTATTGCTGAAGTACCCACTATGTGCCAAACACTATGCCAAGTGCTAGAGATAGAAGGAAAAGCAAAAAACAGCAAAAACAAGAGGTCTGTTTTTAAGAAGCTTGCAATCCATTTGGGGAGACGGAATGCAAACAACTGTAGGCAAACAAGGGACAAACAGGACCAATTGGGGGAAAATCTCAGAGGAGGAATTAGCATTAAAGGGGACTTAGGAAAGCTTATTGGAAAAGGTAGAGTCATAGCGAGGACTTGAAGCAAGTCAGGGAAGCCAGGAGACATAAATGAGAAGAGAGAATTTCAGCCAGTGAAAATGCCAGGAGTCAGAAGATGGCAGGTCTTCTGAAAGGAACGGCAAAGTGGTCAGGGTCATTGGATTGCCAAACAGATAGGAGTTACATATAAGAAGGCTGGAAAGGTAAGAGGAGAAGTGTTAAAGAGCTGTGAATACCAAAAAACCAAACTATATTTAAACCTGGAGATGATAGACAGTCATGTGACTGTATTGAATGAGGAGCGACATGATAAGATCTGTGCTTAAGGAAGAACAACTTGACAATGAGGAGAGGATAGAGTGGAGTGGGGAGAGACTTAGGACATATAGACCAATGAAAAGGCTATTGAAATAGTGTTGGCATGAGATGATGAGTGTCTGAGTGAGTGCTGGACTTGGAATTAGGAATACCTGAGTTTGAACCCTACCTCAAACACTTCCCAGCTATGTGAACCTGAGAAAGTAGGAAGAAAGGAAATAAGCATTTACTTGTTATGCACTTCACAAATATATCATTTGATCCTCACAACAAGCCTAGGAAGAAGGTGCTATTATCCCCATTTTATAGCTGGGCAAACTGAGGCAAAAAGTGATAAGTGACTCATCTAGAGTCTTAGGGCAGATTGGAATTCAAGTCTTCCTGACTCTAGGTCCAAAACTCTATCTACTTTAACACCTCCAACACCTAGCTCAGAGTCCCTCTTCTGAGGCCTCAGTTGCCTCATCTGTTAAATGAGGATAATTGCACCCACTTGACATGGTTGTAGTGAGGATTAAATGACATGATATGTATGAAGTACTATAATGCAAGCTTTAAAGGACTATCTAAATGCTACCTATCATTACCATTATAATATGCTGGATTTTTATATTATCGGTTAGAATGAAAAGAATATTTTCTTAGCAGCAGACTTCAATTCTTTTCAGGCCTGCATTTTCTCTTCATCATATTACCTTAGAGAACTATATAGGGCAGTAAGAGATTAAGTGATTTCCCAGGGTCATTTAATCCTGTTTGCCTCAGTTTACTCATATGTAACATGAGCTAGAGAAGGAAGTGGCAAACCACTCCATTTTCTTTGCTAAGAAAACCTCAAAAGGGATCTCAAACAGGCAGACAGGACTTAAATGACTGAATAACAACAAACTCCTATAGAATGTCTTTTCTCTGGGTTTTTATAACCCTGTTCTCTCCTGGTTCTTCTCCTTCTTGTCTGACCAGACTTCATTCTCCTTTGCCAGTCTATCATCCATGATCCCCTTTCTAACTGTGGGTGTGCCCTAAGAGTTGGTCCTGTGCTCTCTTCTCTTTGTGCTTTCCCACTACTTGGTGGTACCATCTCCCATGGTCTAAGTTATCATAACTCAGCAGACTCCTCCCAGAGCTATATTTCTAGCTCTAATATGTATCCTGAACTCCAATTCTACATCATCAGCTGCATATTAGACATTTCAGACTAAATGTAGCCATTTCAAACTCATTTCCAAAGCCATTATACTGCCATTTACTCAAATTTTTATCCTACATTTCTTGTCTTTTTGTATATTACTTCCTCTCTGATTCACAAATATTGCCATACTTGCTGCTTTCCACATATGATTCTCCCTCTCCAATGGTTGCACCTTTGTTCTGGATGCTCCTATTAGTGCCTAGAAAGTTCTCCTTCACCAGCTCAACCTTTCGAATCCCTGATTTTTCCCCAAGATTCAGTTCTAAAGAATCAGTTCAAATACCACCTTTTACATGAAGTCTTTCCCATATTCCCCTAGAAAATAGTTCCCTCTCAAAACCACCCTCTAATTGTGAAGAAGATACACTGAATAAAGTGCCAGACCTGACCTGACTTCAGATCTGGCCTCAGACATTTATTAGCTATGTGGACCCAGGGAAGTCACTTAACCTTGTTTGCCTCAATTTCCCCATCTCAAAAATAAACTGGAAAAGAAAATTGCAAACCCGTCTAGTATTTTGCCCAAAAAAGTGCCAAATACAGTCATGAAGAGTTAGAAGAGTCATGAATGAAATAACTAAAGATAAAATTAAATTTGAATAGAGTATATATGTGTGTATACAAACACATATACATACACACATATAGACATATATATATATATATATATGCACATACATGTAGTATAAGTTTCTAAGAAGGTAAACCCCTACAGATAAAAAGGAAATATTATGTAGTGGGGAAAAGTGATGGCTTTTGAATCACAGGATATGGCTTCAAACACTAACTCTGCCATTTACTAGCTGTGTTCTTGAACAAAACATTTAACTTCTCTAGGATTATCTTTCTTTTCCTACAAAATTAGAGGCTAAACAGATGCTCCCTAAGGTCTCCAATTGGGTGCTTAATAAGTACTTGATTGACTTGGAAACATGTCAATTGGAACTTGTTTGCAAAATATTTCTTAAAGTAAGTAAAAAACATGGACTCAGTCATTTCTAAACAGGGAAAAGATATGGGGAAGAAACTGCTCAATCTGGGACCCTCCATCATTGGCTAAAAAAAAGTCATCAGGGGTGGCTAGGTGGCTTAGTGAATAGAGCACTGGCCCTGGAGTCAGGAGGACCTGAGTTCAGGTGCGACCTCAGACACTTAACACAAAAACTAGCCTTGTGACCTTGGGCAAGTCACTTAACCCCAATTGCCCTCCAAAAAAAAAGTCATCAGTCTAGGTGTGTTTGAGGGGATATCTTTGTTCTACAGAGTACCAATTTTTTTTAAGAAAAAAAGAATAGAAAAAATATTTAGAGTCTTTGAAAAGTGGAGTATCCCAGAGAAATTAAGTCCAAAGGAATAATCAAATTAGATTTTTTTTAAGGATTTGTAGCCAGACATCTTTCAGCTCAGTGGTGTGGTGGATAGAGCACTAGGCCTGGTATCATGAAGACCTGAGTTTAAAACTGGCCTCAGACACTAACTATGTGACCTTGGTCAAGTCATTTAACCCTGATGGCTCAGTTTCTTCATCTCTAAAATGAGTTGGGGAAGGCAATGGCAAATCACTCCATTATCTTTGCCAAGAAAACCCCAAATGGGGTCATGAAGAGTTGAACTTTCCTTGTTTATTTTTTCTGTTGTTTTTTTTTAATATTTCTTCCCATTAAGTTGTATTTTTAGAATCATGGGATTATAGGTTTAGAGTTGGACAGAATCTTAGATATCATCTAGTCCAATCACCTCCATTCATTTTAATGGTGAGAAAACTGAGGCTCAAAAAGGTTAAGTGACTCCATGCAGGAAATAGGTAATTGAGCCTGAATTTGAATCTGGGACCTTGATTCCAAATCCATGATTCTTCCACTGTACTACACTTTGGCATCTCATAGTATTAGCTTTTAAGATTACAGTCAATCTTGAATTCTATTCCTTACTAGGCTTTGTTCTGGTTTATTGAATAGCACAATAAGAGAAACTTGCAAATGAAAGAAAGGACCTCTGAAGCCAGCTAGTTTAGCCTATTCCTAATCAAGAAATCACTCTACAAGTACTCATTCAGTCTTTCCTTGAAGACCTCCAGTGAGATGGTATATCCACTGCCTCCTAAAGCTGCCCAATCTACTTTTAGACAGCTTTCCTTATGTTGTTGATATTGCCATTGTTTTAATTAAGCCTAAAGCTCCCTATCAGCATCTTCTAACCATTGCTCTGAGTTTTACTCCCTGGAGTGAAATAAAACAAGGCTAATGCCTTATCTGCATACTAATTTTTCAGATTCTTGAAAGATTTTTATCATGCCTTCTCTTCCCACCCTGCCCTCCAAGTCCTGCTCAAGATCCTTGATTCCTTCAAAAACAATCCTTGCGTGGAATGTTCTCTAGCCCTAACTTTTCTATGTCCTTTCTACTCCAAATTAACCCATATTTGTAATTGTTTGGGTTTGGATGGCTCAGAGTGAGTGTAACTAGCAATTATTTCTGTTCAGACCAGAAAGTCTGAGAGTCTTCCTCTCCCAGATTTATTCTTTATGAAGGCAAACTAGGCCATCTTTTACATCAATTCTTACCTAGTTTTTCATTACTGAATGAGTGTTGCCTCAGACAAACTGAGACCTGGATAAGACCTTAGCATAAAAAGGCCAAGCTCTCTGACTACATCCAGGGCTATTGCCAGTAATTCTGGTCTATGTTTTATCACTGGACTCAGATGATTCTGGAGAAGAGAGTGAGGCTGGTGACTTTGCCCAGCTCTGCCTCACTTGAATCCAATTCACTTGCAAGTTAAGATATCACCTTCCTGATGTCACTGGTCCTCTTGGAGAACAAAGGAAGAACCACCTATACTCCCCTTCCTTTCTTCTTATTCTTGTTCTTGTTGCTTGTCCTTTGTTCTCAAAAAGGACCAATGACATCCTCAGGGTGATGTCTTAACTTGCAAATAAATTGGATTTAAGTGAGGCAGAGCTGTGCAAAGTTACCAGCTTCACTCATCCAGAGTCACTGAAGTCCAGTGACAAAACAAAGGTCAAGACAACAGGTGATCCAGGGGCTCGGTGGCTCAGTGAATAGAGCACTGTCCCTGGAGTCAGGAGGACCTGAGTTCAAATCCAGCTTCAGACACAACACAAAAACTAGCTATATGACCTTGGGCAAGTCACTTAACCTCAATTGCCCTACCTTCCCCCCTCCAAAAAGCAAAAAAACCAAAACAAAACAAAAAAACAACAGGTGATAGTGACCTTGGCCTTTCCAGAATAAAGTCTTTCCCAGGTCATAGTTTGTTTGAGGCTACCCAATGACACAGGGCTAGGCTAAAGTTGAGACAAAAGATGACTCTTATCACAAAGATAATCCATCTGGGACAGGAAGGAAAGAGGAGGAGCAGCAGAAGAAGAAAGATAAGGAGAAAGAGAAGAAGATAGGAGCAGTCCCTAACTTCTGCTCAAATTGGCAGCTTGTGTATGTACACACACACACACACACACACACACATATATATATATTTATATACATACACATGATTTATAGACTATATAACCCTTAGGGTTAGCTCCTTAACACACATATTCTGATTTTTTTTTTTTGCTTTTTGGAGGGCATTTGTGGTTAAGTGACTTGCACAAGGTCAAACAGCTAGTTTTTGTGTTAAGGGTCTGAGGTCGAATTTGAACTCAGGTCCTCCTGACTCCAGGACAGGTGCTCTATTCACTGCACCACCTAGCTGCCCCCACATACATACTTTGATCTCCAATAGTCACATAGGCTGAGACAATGAGAACAAACCCATTTATAAAAAGTGACTCGGGTTTGCAAACTACCATCCTCAGTGGGTGAGGGGAATTTGTTTTTAAAGATATTTTTGTTTTAAACTCTGTATACATGGACAGAGGGAGGAGAAGAGAGGACTGCAATCCCCAGGATGTTTCCCAGGATACAATTCATAGGAGGAAGAGGAGGAGGAGGAGGACATACTACCAGTAAGTGTGAGAGACAGCTTTGCACCAAGATGTTCCTTACTTCAAGACCAGTTGCAGCTTCCATCAAGCCATGCTTCTTCAAACAAATTGCTTATAAGTGGAAAAGGGCTTCCTGCCCATCTATTCCAATTCCTTCATTTAATATATAAGGACGATGTATACATAAAGGAAATATCTTGTGCAGGTCATTGAACCAAAGGTAGCATTAAAACCTAGATCATGACATCCAATGAGAAAAAAGTTTAGAGGGGAAAGGGAATTGATAAGGGTGAATAATATTCATGTAAAAGAAAAAAATGTGGAGAAAAGTAAAAAACACATAACCTATTAGGACTGCCTAATTGCTAATCTCTCTTTCTCCCTTTTCCTCTTCCTTTTTCTTTTCCTTCTTCTATTCTTCCTTTCCTTCCTTCCTTCTACAAACATATTGATTGTCTGTAGGGTACAGCATGCTGTTCTTGGAGGAGGGAAGAGATATAAACCTCTGATGGTACCTAGAGTCTGATTGGGCAATAAGACACCCTGAAGGAAAGTTATATAGTTTGTGATATGCTATTATCTAATATTATAACATAATATTCCATATATGTGACAGATTTACAAAATAAAATGTGAGTTGCGAGGTAAAAGTTGTTACCATCTGTAGGGGCAAGCACCCCAGCATCCCTAGGGTGGCTGCCAACACAGATCCTTAGATCTGCTTTTCTAAAGGAAAGCGACTCAAAATGGATTAACAAGCTTACTTTAATCAATCAAACATATAACATTTACCTAGTTCAGGGGAAAAAGGTCAGCACCCCGAATTTCAGAGTATACAGACAGAAGTTACAAGACAGAGAAACAGATCAAACAGACAGCTTCCAAACTGTCCAACCATTACATCCATACTAAATCACAGTTACCAGAGAGGGAAGCATCAACACCTTGGGGCTCTCAATGGCTGTCCAGAGTCTCATCTGGTGAAATCACACAACACTTCTCAAAGTGAGCCCCAAAACAAAGTCTCACATCAGGGTGTGGGTGTTCCTGAAAAACAAGCCTCCCACCACAGGCTCCAGGTGCACTTAATCTAGGGGCAGGGAAGATCTTTAAATTTGCATTTCCATTGCACCATCTAAGACAATCATGGAAAATGCCTTAAAGTGGTATTTGATTTGGGTTCCCAAAGAAGGGAGGAAGGAAGATATTCCAGTTGTAGATCACACAGAAAGAAAAGTAATGGAAGAAGAAAAGATGAGGAAGTATTCAGGGTACATAGTTGACTAATTAAATTACAGTATAAAGTGCTATGAGGAAAGTAATTAGAATAAAATTTAAAGTGATGACAGATTGTGAAGAGCCTTGAATGTCAAAGACACTGATGTGCAGAGCAGTCAAATTTCAATCAGAATGCAGTCCTAGGTCCTGAGGGGTGTAGGAGGCTAAATAAGACTTGCTCTCTGACCTTCAAGAGCTTACAGTATTGTAGGAGAAATCACATATACACAAAATAAAATAAATTTCCATTTAAGTATAATAAGTACATTTGAGGAAGACATAATACTATGAGATTGAATCCAGGATAAACCACTTTTCAACCTGAATTCCCAGCCTAGAAAGTTTTAGATTTTTAACAATGAGAGTTGAAGCCTAAATCGACTAGACAATTCAATTAACCACAACACCCCATTCCCCAGCTCCCTAAGCAGTCCAGTTAATCAAGGTTTACTGTAGTTATATTTACCATTCAATAAGTAGCTACTTAATGTTGAAGCAGCAGAAAGAGGGTTGCTAGTTCTAAGAACCCTGCATTTCCATACATTCCTAACATTCCATTGATACAGAATCCTATAAGAATTTAGTCATTTATAATATAATAGAATAACATCATTGAACTCAGTGACTTATAAGGTATCTTCTAGCTCTAAATGTTATTATCCAATAAGCCTGTGATCTTGGCAGAAAGGCACCTTCAGGCAGAGATTAAATTATATTCATATTTGTACACCCTGCTGTGCTTAGACCAGTGGTTTAAGGAATTGTTAATACTCATTACAGATCTCTGATTTCATCAATGTGAGTGTACTTTGCAACAGTGCAAATTGCAAGGCATTTATCTCTTCAATTCTGTTCACTTGTTTATTGTCTTCCCATAAATCCTCTGTAGGACACTTTTATGAATCAAACACAAACGTTTATTAAGTGCCTACTGCATACCAGACATTACGCTATTCTATAATAATCCATAATCCAAAGAGAAGTTTTGTTCTGATAAAGTATCTAGAAATAACTGTTGGATCTTAGGGTCCACTTACTAAGTGTCCACTTTGTTTAGACCTAGAAGGACCTTAGAGGTAGTACATTCCCCTAACTCCCATTTCATTTTATATATGAGGAAACTGAGAGTCAAAGGAGTGAAGTTATTTGACCAAGGTCATATAGGTAGTACCTAGTAAACCTGGGTCCTCTGATTCATAAGGTATTTAGTAACTGTAAAGTGCTTTTCTATTCAAATGTTGGCTCTTCCATTAGATGTAAAATTAGCCTTTTGAAGTCAGAGACAGTCTTAGCACTTATTATAGTGCCTGACACATAATAAATGTTTATTGATTAATTGAAGAATTAATGGAATGACTCCTATACCTACCTTTCTTCAGTGTCCCAAAAGTCTTAGTGCTGCTTCAACTTGCATTTTATTTTGAGAACACTCTATGTAGTACTTTACAAAGTTAAAAACACTATCTTACTTGAGTCTCACAACAATCCTAAAAAAAAAAAACACTAATAAAAATAATATCTCTCTTCTAAAGTCTCAGAAAGTGGTGTGCAAAATTACCCAAACATTATTCAGTAGGAATTATGGAATCATAAATGTAGAGCTAAAAGGGTCCTCAGAGCCCACCTAATCCAACCTCTTCATTTTAAAGATTAAGACACTGAGGCCCATAGTGGCTTCTGCAGGTCACATAGGTAGTAAATTTATTTGAACAAGTTTCTTCAGACTCTACTTTCATCATTTCTTTATCTACCTTGGACCATGCAAGATAATCTGAATATGGACAGAATTGCATATTTTACATCTGTTGCCACTGATCATGGACATGTATGCATGTTTCTGGGAATCACAACTGTAATGTCATTGTTGGATAACTGTCTTTGCATTATTCATCTCTATGAAATCAGTAACTAAGAAAAAATGAACTTTGTTTCTTCAGGTATTTGGAAGGCATAACACGTCGTAGTCTTTGGCCTGCGATCACATTGGAAGAAAATAAAAATAACATTATTCTGGAAGGAAAGAAGCAGTTTGAGGGGAAAAAATCTAACCTGATTGCAAGCCAAAAGAGACTTGAGATTTCTAAATTTTAGTTGAATTCAAATATATGGATGAATATCTTAATTTTTAAAAGCATAAAATTATATCAATTCATTCTGCATATAGGAAATAAACGACAAGTAAAGCACAATCCTAAAAAGTATTCTTCTAAGATGGGTTTGTTCGTTTTAATTTACCACACTACTTTCTTGTGAGCAAATTTCTATGGATGTTTGGGTAAGAAAATCATCACGCCTTTGTTTCTGCTGTAAACTTAAAATAAAAGATTATACTTTTCTGAGCTAAAAGATATATCTGTGATAGAGCAGATAGATTGATTGGTCTCGCTAACTGTGGGGCCATGAATAAGTCACTAACAACTCCAAGCTTTAGTTTCCTCATCCTTAAAATGGGGATAATAACACCTCTAATATTTATGAAATTAGGTTGTTATGAGACTCAAATGGAATAATGAATGAATCACCTGTTGGTCAAGGAAACTGGAATATGGCAAGAGATATATGCCCATGGGACAGAAGAGTAACCCTTAGTACATTCTAACGAGCTAAAACAGTCTGTGACTGTAGGAAGGAAGCAGTCTTCTGTGTCTTCTTCCTGAAGGAGGAAGAGATGAAATCTCAGAGAAACACAAGAAATAATTGAGCACATGGAGAGGAGGATGTGAAGAGCTGCAGGAGAGCAATGAGACTTTCTGACAGCAGAGAAGCCATGAAGAGTTGGGTCTAAGACAGCCCCAAGTCACCATTAAGTTTTGCCACTGTCTCCACTGAAAGTGACATACAAAGACAGATTGTAGAGGAATTATGTGGGAGCTACCTGAAGCAGATACAAAGTGGTTAGAGTCATTCCCATCACTGAGAATAGAATGCAGGACATCCTTGCTTTCCTTTCCCCTACTCTCATACTGATCCTGTACCCCCAATAATTGTCTCATAAGAGTTAGTTTTCCTTCCTCTTTTGTCATTTTTTTGTTTGTCTAAGCTAATTTGTTTATTGTACTGTTAGCTTAAGAATGTCCAGAGGGTAAATGTCACAGAGAAAAAAGGCAAATTGTTAGAAAAGTATGCAGAGGGAGAGGTAGATTAATGTAGGCAGCATTCTCTGGCAAAATATGGGAACTTGGAGCTAGACTGAAAAAAGATTTTATTGATTTGTAATTTATAGTTTTCTAAAGCAGAGAAAGACTTTACAAATCCAGACCAATAACTAGAACTAATGAATCTGAGGCAGTTTACAATGGGGAAGAAAAATAAAGCAGCTATCACTGATCTTGGAGGCAATTATGTTCCATACATTTGATATCCCTTTGGTCTTTCCATATCAAGTTTTGGCAAGCTCCTCCAGCAGGATGGAGCCAAGACTGATGACTGGACAAGTAGGAGGCACAGTGTATATGGTAATGGACTTGGAGTCAGGAAGGTCTGAGTTCAAACCCACCCTCTGACACCTACTAGCTGAGTGACCCTGTGCAAGTCACCTAAATTCTCTGTCTCAGTTTCCTCATCTGTAAAATGGGATTATTAATAGCACTCACATCCCAGGGTTATGGTCAGGATCAAATAGTGTAATACTTTTAAAATACTTTGTGAATTTTAAGTTCTATATAAATGCTAACTGTTGTTGTTTGTTGTTGTTAAAGAGAGGAGTTGGTTGGGAACATGAGGTGCTGACCACATGAGAGTGGGGTCCAGCCAAGAGGGTATAATTAATTTTCTTCCTCTGCTCCCTGCAAAGTATTTTACAAACCTAAAAGCATTATAATGTGTCAGTTATTGCAAAAATTATTATTAGCATTAGCTGTAAAATTCTGATGAAGTTTCTTCTGAGACTATTTTCCTCATTTGTATAATTAGGATAATAATGTTCATTCTGCCCATCACTTAGGACTGCTGTGAGGGCATTTCATGAGCCTAAAAGCCTAATATAAATGTGAATTAGATTGCTTCTCCTAGGGCAGTTTATCATCAGTTGCCTTATTTGGAGTGGGAGGAAAAGATATAGGAGGAAAAAACCCTTCTTACCTTTATAATTCCTGTCTTCATACATAGCCTAGGAAGTAAGAACCGCAGAAGCGGAAGGTGAGTGCCCTGGGTGAGGTAGCCAGCCTTAGATGAGAACTTCCAGGATAACATTACTGGTTCCTATAAGGTGAATGCATTCCTGGAAATACTCTTGGCTCAAGTTGGAGCCAGGAAAACTGGCCCATTTGGCAATATTCCCAGCAGCTGTTCTATCCTTCAAGGGGTCAACATGCAGCATAAAACTATTGCCAAAAAAGTAGCTGCTGAAAGAATTGAAAACAGGTAAGAGAAAGGCAGAACAGAAAATGGAAAGAGAGAGAGAATGGGGGAGGGGTAGAGGGAAGGAATAAACTGGAAAGGGAAAATGGGAGAGAATGTGGGAATAGTTATGCATCAATAATATTAGGATGTATTGAGTAAGGTCATTTCCAGTTTGATCAACCCTTATTAAGCACTTCTGTATAAAGCATCCTGTACTGGTGCTGTGGAGTTAAGAATATGAATAAGACACAATTTCTGTCTTCTAGCAGTATATAATCTTGTTGGAGAGAACAGACACATCCACAAACAACTGAAGTCCAACGTATGCTTGAGAGCTGCCAAGAAAAGGCTTTGAGACTTAACAAAAGGAAGAAGTCAGTTCTTGACTGATGGATCCAAGATGTCTGCATGGAAGAGATGTCATTAGAGCTTGGCCAATCAGGAGCCACTATTTGCTGTTTTTTGGAGAAGAGAAAACCTAGTGAATGAGAGAGATGGTTCTCAAAGAAATCACAGAAATCCCTACAAGGCATAGTGATATAATCTAGAGAGACCTTGTCTCAGAGACAGGAGAGTTCCACCTCTGAAATGTACTGGCTGTGTGCCTCTGGGCAAATTGCTTATCCTCCTGCTGCCCTCATGCAACTGTAAAACTATATAAACTGAATAACTAGAGCTGACCTGCAGTAGAATAGGGGAGTTTTCTCACTGGGAAGTCTCTATATGAATAAATTTCTAGGTCTTGTTAAAAATTTAAAAACAAAACAAAAACATCAGAATCCAAACATCAGACAGCCATTTATGGCTGTATCTATACCACTTCAGAGGCATTAATTTAAAACTCTCTTCATGCTTCTTCTTCCTAGAGTCTCCTACCATAACCTTGAATGTGACCAGGGCATCAGAGTGACAGATTAGTTAATCATCATCTCTCTGGGCTGGATTCTGGTCCAATAAGTGATTGAAGAAGTCAGAAGCTTGGAGAAACTTGTCTGCTGGAGTCAGCTTCATGAGTCTCATAGAGTTACCTCCAGGCTATCTGGCTACAAACCCGTCTCCCCGTGAACTTCCCTGAAAATAAAACACCAGAAAGTATAAAAATGTATTGACTTGTCTGCAGAAAGATTTGCAGGCTGTTTGCTTTCTTGTAAAGTAAAAATAACAAGGTTGATGTGAGCAAACAGAAAGACATAAAGTAGCTAAAACCTGTCAATAAAAAAGACAAAGCGTTATTCTACTGAAGCTCATTCCAGCAGGGATTATCTCTAAAAGCAAGCATTGTCTCAGGCTAGGATTCAAGAAGCCTGCTTAAATGATTTAGAAACTTGGGCTTCTCAAAGGACTTGTAAGGGAGAAGGGCAATGAATATCCTTTCTGTAATTATGTGGGGAACTTAGAAAATACTTTGTGTTATTCTCTGAGTTGGCTAATGTAAAAACTTAAGGGGCAATCATTATTAACATTTATGTGGTTATTATTGATGGAATTAACTATTATCTAGCATTCATAGTATTATTGCAATGAAAGTAGGCAATGCATTTCATTTCTTTGAAAGGCACAGGCTCCAAGGTTATCTACAAGGTTGTTTGGTTGTTCTTCATTTTCTAAGAGAAGCAAAATGACATCGCTATATTGGGATCAAGGGACAGTGTGTCTGAAGTAGTTCATATAACATTTGGAGTGATACCTCTAAATTTGCTCGTCTCACATTTCTTTTGAGCAACTGCAATTCTGCTTTGCTTATAGAGCACAGCTCCTTCTTTGACACCTGCACACTTTGCTAGGTGGTCCTGTACCAATGTTTCCCATGTCTCGCAATCAGTTCTGAAATTTTTCAAAGAGACCTTGAGAGTGTCCTTGTATCACTTCTTCTGACCTTTATATGAACACTTCCCTTGGGTGAATTCTCCACAAAGTAGCCTTTTAGGCAAAAATCTACAGGGTAATTGCATCAGTGAGATTTTTTTTCCTATGTACAATAAATTGAGGGACCACTAAAGAGATTTTCTTTAATAACAACAACAAATGACAGGGATTAAGACTAAAATGGGTAGACTCAGAGTGAGGGTTGGAGCTCTGGATTTTCCTATTTTAATAATCCTAGCAATATTTGAAATTCAGAATATAGTCAGTTCAGACATGTTACTTGATTAATCATTTGAACCTTCATAGTAGGGAGAAAAGGAGAGGCCTGTATACCAACTAGAAGGTGCAGTGGACAGCACCTGAGATGCAGAGTCAGAAAGGCCTGAAGACGTCCTGACTCAGATACTAGCTGTGTAACCCTGGGCAAGTTGGTTAACAATAATCTTCCTCACTTTCCTCACCTATAAAATGGAACTAATGACCCTATCAACCTCACAGGGTTGTTTTGAGGATCAAATGAGAAGAATTTTGCAAACTTTAAAGTGCTATATAAATGACATTATCATCATTATAATTATGATTATTTGATTGGTACCTTGAGTATAGTAATCAATCAACATCTATTAAGTGTCTACTATGTACCAGGCACTGTGCTAAGTGTTGGATACCACCGAGGAGGTAAAATTTTATTTTTTTATTTTTTGCTTTTTGGAGGATGTAAAGTAGGGCAATTGGGATTAAGTGACTTGTCCAAGGTTCACACAGCTAGTTTTGTGTTAAGTGTCTGAGGCTGGATTTGAACTTAGGTCCTCCTGACTCCAGGGCCAGTGCACTATTTATTGTGCCAACTAGCTGCCCCCTTAAAATTTTAAATTATTCTGCCTTGGTGTTTAAATGATAAAGGAGCACTATGCCTTTTTCTAGGCTTTAGGAAGATAAGAACCAGTGTGGCTGCTTGGATTATTGAAGTTCTTTGGGAATCACATGGAAGACTCATCATGCAGTACATAGGTATCATATTAATAGTATCTCACATTTCAGGTTTACAAAGAGATTTCCTCAAAAAAAAAAAACAATAATTGGGAGGTTGCGCAGCTATTATTATTATTCCCATTTTACCAATTTGGAAACCAAAATTCAGAGGTCAATTAGTTCACTCATAGTAATAATAGAGTCATGGGTTTTTCTAAGTCAGAACTTTAAAGATCACCATGCTTCTTAAGTAACAAAACTCAGATTCAAACTAAGCTCAGTTTTCTTTCTGTCTCACTATTTTGTTTCTTAATCTGCATGCCAGGCTGGTAAGAGGGATAGCACAGCTATCATCCCCATTTTCAGATAGAAATGTGAAGCTTGCAGGAGTTGAGTATATTTTTGGTATTTCTGATATTTTTTCAAATTGTCTTGATTAATGAAACTTGAAAGCTTGACATTGTAGTTACTATGAACAATAATATGTTGAGGAAAAATTGCTTACAGAATGAGATGTTCTTATTCACTAATTGTTTGGTTGAGGAAGGATTAAGTATTGGTTAAAATCTTCTTGAAATGTATAAGGAAATAAAGGATCGAGAGATTCTTTAATTGTTGATGAATTTATAGCAGCATCTCAGGGTCACCTGTCTGAACCCCATTCCTAATTGTAGGCTACTGTACTGAAAGCAGTAAATGACACTGAACTAGGTATATACTAAATGCATCACATCCTTTGGCAGCTCCATTTAGGGAACATGAGCCCCTGATATGAATTTGTTCCCTTGAGATTTGTCTCTTTCTGCCATAGAGATAAGACAACTGGTTTGGGAGAGAGATCCATCTTCTTACTCCTTAATTACCTTGCTATATGATCTTTGGGGTGGATGGGATATTCAGGGAGGACAACTCTTCTGGTGTGAGGACTTGCCAAGCCCTTTTCAGTGCTACTTTGGTATTCACCTGGCACTCAACTCTCACCTGTGACTCTAAGAAGTTGTAATATGTACAGTGGCCACATCACAGTAAAACTATGTCCACACCCAGACTAATCCAGGCCGAGGGTCATCAACAGGCCTCAAATCTGTCAATGATTTAGAAGGTTGTCTACCCCAAGTATGTGAAGAATTTGTCTAGCAGAATGGACAGAGGAGAAAAATTTGTTTCAACAGTCATGAAGGTAATTTAGAACTTGGTCAGACATTCTAAGAAATCAAGATCATCCATTGCATCCTGGGCCATTGCCAATCAACTTGACTTTTGTTCTGCCACTGGACTTTGATGACTCAGGAAGAAAGAGTGCGGTTGATAACTTTCTGCAACTCTGCCTCAGTTAAACCCAATTCGTTCTCAAGCCAAGATATCACTGGACTCTTTGAAAATTAAGGAGCAATAACATGATTTTGGCAGCTGGGTCACAAAGTGAATATAGAGTGCTATATCTGGAATCAGGAAAACCTGAGTTTAAATCCAGCTTCAGACTTACCAATTGTGTGACACATGGCAAGTCCCTTACTCTCTCTCAGTCTCCATTTCTTCATCTGTATAAAATGAGGATAATAATAGCACCTATCTCCTTGGGTTATGGTGAAGATAAAATGGAATTATATTTGTAAAGCATTTCACAAACTATAAAATGCTATGTATATATGAGGTAGTAAGATTAATGAACCTCTGTGGGTTCTAGGTTGCTTTACTACAAGATGAAAGTTTTAGACTACATTCTCTTAGTGTTTCTTCTAACTTGATACTATGAGATTTGAAACCAGAGAATCTGGGCTCAAATTCTAGCTTTGCTACTTTACTTTCCATTTGGTCCTGGACAAGTCACTTTATTTCTCTGGGTGTCAGTTTCCTTGCTAATAAAATGAGGGGAAGTCAGACTAGATGACCTCTTAAGATCCATTCCAGTTGTAAATACATCTGCTTATGCATCTAAATCCTACAAGTTTAAATTGTCCGGTTAATTGAAAAGGTCCATGGATTGGGTTTCTTAATTTTTTCTGGGTTTATTATATCAAGTAACACTGGAGATGATAGTATCCACACATCTAAGATTTATTGAGAATCTATTGTGTGTACCTCTTACACCAGGCAAGGTATAAGGGTAGGGTAATGGGACAGTACAAAAATAAATGTCTCTTTCCTTAACTAGCTGCTTAAATCAAGATCAGCCTTTTATTATATTTTGAAATTATGTTTGTGCCCTCATCCTCTATAGCAGAGAAAGTGAATACCATCAGAGTATGGACCCATTCTTAGCTAAACTTTGTAACTCCCAGCACATAGGATAGTCCTCTGCTTAGAGCAAGTGATCAGTAAACATTTATTAATGAGTTAATTATCTTGAGGAGCTTACAATCTAATTGGGAGGAGTAGGGCAATTAAACAAATGAATATAATGTAAATTAGACTATTTTAAGTATTGTAGAGGATAAAAATTGCTTTGAGATCAGATGAGGAAAAAAATAATTTCCAAGAGACTGTGTATATGTGTTTGTTTTTAAGGGCGAAGGAGTAAGAGAAGACTCCATGGAAGAAAAGGTGTTGTACCTCAGGGTATCAAGAGGTTGAGATCAGCAAGGGTGTCCTAATATATGCAATGACACAAAGAAGTGTGATCCTGTTCACAAGTGATTTGGGGATTCTAAATAATCCATTTTAACTACAAACACTCCATTGGTACAATATGCAAGATACAAAAATGAAAGCTTTCCAAAAAAAGCCTCCTTCAATCCCTATAAGTTATAATCCTATTCTGTCCTCCCTTTTGTGTTTAAACTCCTTGAAAATGCCATCTATAATCAGTGGGTCCATTTCCTTTCCTTTCTCTCTCTTAACTCTCTTCAACCTAGCTTCCAACCTCATAATTCAACTGAAACAGCTTTCTCCAAAGTGACCGATAATCTCTCAAATGCCAAATTGAAAGGCTTTTTCTGGGTCCTCATCCTTCTTGACTTCTCTACAGATTTTGATGCTATTGATCTTTCTCTTTAACTCGATATTCTCTTCCCTCTAGGTTTTCATGACATTGTTCTCTCCTTGTTCTCCTCCTACCCATTCTCAGTCTTCTTTGATGGATCCTCACCCAAAGCATGCCTGTTAACTATTGGATTCCTGCAGGGGTCTCTCCTGGGCCCTCTTCTCTTCTCTCTCTATACTAATTTGCTTGATAATAGCATAAGCTCCTACAGATTCAATTATCATCTCTACACAGATGACCCTCAGATCCATTCATTCGGGCCTAAAATCTCTTGAACTCCAGTCTCTTATCTCAAACAGCCTATTGTATATTTCATATTGGCTGTCCTATAGACATCTGAAACTCAACATGTCCAAAACTGAACTCATTATTCTGCCCACCCACCCTAAACTTCCTAAATTCCCCATTACTATGTAGGGTCCCACCATCCTTTCAGTAATTCAGGCTCACAATCTAAGTATCTTTCTCAACTCCTCACTCTCTCAACTCTTATATCCAATATAACATTTCTCATATATGGCCTTTTTTTTTTTCTCCTCTGACACTGCCATCACCTCATGTCCAGATTAATGCAATAGCCTTCTATCAGTCTCCCTGCCTCAGTTCTCTCCCTACTCTAGTACATCTTTTACTCAATTGTCAAATTGTTTTTCTATCACATCACCTCTCTGTCCAAAAATTTCAAATAGTTTTCTTTTACCTCCAGGATCAAAGATAAACTCCTCTGTCAAGATTTTAAAGTCCTTTAGATACTAGCCTTTTCCTGCCTTTCCAGTATTCTCACATCTTTCTCTCTCCCAAAGTACTCTGTGATCCAGTGACATGGTTTCCCTTCTTCCTCAGACAAGATACTTCTTCTCCTGACTCCATTCATTTTCACTGACTATCTCCCATGCCTGTAATTCTCTCCTTCATTATCTCCATCTCCTGTCTTTCCTTACTTCCTTCATGTGGCTGCTAAAATTCCATCTTCTATGACAAGCATTTTCCTATCCCCTTTAATGCTAATGCCAATATCTCTACAATTTACCCATATGTAGTCTGTATGTATATAGTTTTTTGTATGTTGTCTCCCTTAATAGACTGTGAACTTCTTGAGATCGAGGACTGAGTTTTTGTTCATTTTGTTTCTAGTTTTTCACCTTTTTTTGTATCCCACGGGTCTTGACACATAGTAGATGCTTAACAAACATTTGACTTGTTCACTGGTACATAGAGTACGCAAGGATGAAATAAGACCGAAAAAGTACATTGCAGTGAGGTTTCCTATAAAGAACAGAAAACTGCATCAATGAAGAGGAGACAGAGTTCATAGCATTGTAGACATAGATGTGTTTGTGGGACACCTGGGTCCCAGATTTGTTGTTATTCAGTCTTTTTCCAGTCATGTCTGACTCTTCATGATCCCATTTGGAATTTTCTTGGCAAAGATACTACCATTCTCTTCTCAACCTAGATAGATAAGGAAATGGACACAAACAGGGTTAAGTGACTTGTCCACTGTCACACAGCTAGTAACTGTCTGAAGCCAGATTAGAACTCAGGAAGGGAGCTTCCTGATTTCAGACCCAGCACTCAATCCACTGTACCACCCAGCTGGTATACAATGCCTATTATAGGTTTAGATCTAGAATCCAGAACTTGAAGGGGCACAGAAGCATTCCTTATTTTAAAAAATCTACATTCATTCTGATAGCTGTCAAACTTTGGGATGACCCCACAAAGTCAGAGATTCAAGAAATAAGCCAATCTTTCACCCATATATCACAGGGAAATTTTGGTAGGGGAGGAGAAGGAGTGAAAGGACTGATGATTAAAGCATGGAGTAATTATAATGACACTTTTTGTCTATTTCTCATCTTCTTTTTGGCCTCTTCAGAACCAACACAACAGAAACAGTTTGAGAATATGGTTCTCTTATTTTTTTCTAGCCCAGTCAAGAACTATCAGGTATAAGGCAATGACATAGGCATTCCTTCACCAATTTTTGCATCAGAATTATTTGGTTATGCAGAAAATAGCTCAGATTGTTTATTTTTTAAAGTTTTAAAATTTATTTTGAATTTAAGTACAAAATAAGAAAAAAATTGCCATATATAGCAGAGCATAAAAGAGGATTCAGGATAAAGCAATAAATTCCCATTTCAAAAAAAAACCCTAAGGGATAAATACTACTTATTGTTTTTAAAGCTATCCAACTTTTCTTTGCTTCTTTGTATGTTTTCTTCTCTGCTGTGTACATTTTAATTTATTCCCCCCTTTCCCCAAAGAAGGCTACAATTAAGCATGGAGATAGAAAGAGACAGACAGATACAGAGATACACACACATATACATATACACACATATTATATAGATGCATAGATATCTACAAATCTATATATACATATACACATACACAAACATGTAAGACCTTACTATGCTTATTTCTACTTGTCCTCTGTTTCTTTGAAGGTAGATAGCATCCTCTTTCATAAGTCCAAGTCTTTTCATGTTTTTTTCTAAATCAACCAGATTATCATTTCCTACACCACAGCAATATTCAAACCCATTCTATCTGAGACATGGTCTATGAAAGTTTTTTTTTTCCCTAATTTTCTATATTTCTTCTATTCTTGACGGTATAGGTTTTATTTATACAAGAAAATTTTAATTTAAAATCATCAAAATTTTACCTTTTATACTTCAACACTCCTCTCCCCTTATAAAATGTTTTAAGGTCTGATGCTACTAAATCTACTTCCTTTACTTCTTCCCCCTCACCCCAAGCCCTGGTTTCTTTGAAGTTCCTGATCTTTTGTTCTTTTAAATGAACTTTGTTATTATATTTTCTAACTTAGTAAGATAATTTTTTAGTGATATAATTGGGATGTTATTACATAAATAGATTAGTTTGGTAAAATTGTTGTTGTTTAATATATATATTGACTTTACCTACCCATGAACAAGAAATACATGGTTTCTAGTATTTTATAATGTCTAGTTATTTTGAATGGTTAAAAATAATATTAAATAATATGAATGACACACAGTGTAGTTTCCCTATTTTTCTCTTTTGATTAAATCTTTTAGCTTTAACTTTGTCTGAAATCATGATTTCTACCCGTTTTTTTCTTAATATAATAAATTCTACTCCTGATCTTTATGTTTGTGTGTATCTCTCATTTTTATAGCATTTCCTGAAAGCAATATATTGGTGAATTCACATTTTTTATCTGCTACCAGTTTCTATTTTAAGGGTAAATTCTTCCCATTTACATTTTAAGCTATAATTATTTGTTGTATATTTTCCTCCTTTCCATTTTTCCCCACTCTCCTCACCCTACTCCTATCCCTCCTTGCTCTTCTGCTTTACTTCTACCTAGTTCCTTGCCGTTCTATTCCTTAACCTACCTAACCATCCAAGAATCTTTCCATTATCCTCTCCCCCAAAACTATCCCTTTGCCCTTTTATTTCTTTCTGAATATAAAAGACTTTTGTACCCTTCTAGATATATATGCTGCTCCCTCTTTAACCTATTCCTGATGAGAGTAAATTTTCAGAACCATCCATTCCCCCCTCTACTAGCTTCTTCTATATCAATTTTCTTCCTTTTGTACACAATTTATATGAGATATTTGCTCCTTTTTAATCTTTTCCAGATAGTTTTATTTTTTTTAGAATTACCCTCTCATACTCAGCTTAGTCCAAGCCTTTCTTTCCAATTACTCAAATTAAAATTACATTCAGAATAATACTCATAACATTTTCATATATAAGAAGCAAACTCATAGAGTCCCTTATAATTAGACCCTAATGTTTATTTTATTTCTCCTGGATGTTATATGTTGAATTTCTCCTTGTTCTGCTTTTTTTTTCATGAGTACCTGAAAGTCTTTCAGTTTATTAAATGTCCTTTTTTACATTAGGATTATACTTAACTTTGCTGGATGAGTTACCCTTGATTGTAACCCCAGCTCTTTTGCCCTATGGAATATATTATTCTAAGATCTACAGTCCTTCAAAGTAGAAGCTTCTAGGTTTTGTGTAATCTTTATTTTAGCTCCACATTATTTAAATTTTTTTCTTGTTGCTTCCAATATTTTCTTCTTAACCTGGGAATTTTGAAACTTGACAATGATATTCCTATAAATTTTCCTCCTGGGATCTCTTCCAAGTGGTAATTAGTGGATTTTTTTTCTATTTCTGCTTTTCCTTCTTGTTTTGGAACTTCAGGGCAATTTTCCTTGATAATTTCCTATAATATTATATCAAGACCCTTTTTAAAATAATAATTTTCAGGCAGTCCAACTATTCTTCTATATTTCTCTTTGATGTATTCTCCAGATCAGTTTTTTTTCTGTTGAAGTGCTTCATATTCTCTTCTATGTTTTCATTCTTTTTATTTTTCTTAGAATAGCATTAGCTTCCCATTACCCAATTCTAGTTTTCAAGGAATTATGTTCCTCCTTAAGTGTTTGGTTCTATATTTTAAGTTGGTTGACTTACTTTTTATAATTTTCTTTATTTTCTTGGATTGCTCTTATTTTTTTTTTCTAATTGTTCCTCGATCTCTGTTATTTGATTTTTAAAATCCTTTTGAAGTTCTTCTAAGAAATTTTTTGGGGGGTGGCTAGGTGGCAAAATGAATAGGGCACTGGCCCTATAGTCAGCAGGACCTGAGTTCAAATCTGGCCTTAGGCAGTTGACACACTTGCTAGCCATGTGACTTTGGTCAAGTCACTTAACCACAATTGCCCTCCAAAAAAAAAAGGCAAAAAAAAAAAAAGGTTTCTTGTGCTTGGGATATTTGATGTTTCTCATTGAAAATAGAGTGGCTTTTTAAGCTCCATTATCTTCCTCTGAATATAAACCCAGATCTACTCTATCTCCAGAGTAGCTATTTATGGTTGTATTCTTTCTCCTTTGTTTCTGCATTTTTTTTTTTTTTTTGCTTTATTAGTGTGATCAAGTTCTAGTCCCAAGGTATGGAGAATAATGCCTCAAGCCTCAGATCTTTCTTATTGTTATTTTCTGAGGTCTGCCCCGGGGCTCAACCTGAGGCTCTCCACTCCACTCCTAAGTCATTTCTAGTCATGCTGTCCAGCAAATGATCTTACTCCCTGTGGTCCCTCCAATAGCCACAAACTACAACTGTCCTCTCTTCCCTGAAACTGAAACCAAGGACTCTGCTTTCCTACAAGTGCCCACAGCCAGCAGGATCCCTACCACTCTGCTACTACACTCAGCACATGTATGCTAACTCCTCTCAGCATCCACAGCCCAGATGCATCTGATCAGCACAGCTGTGCCTGGTATGCCTCAACAGTGAAAGGTCCTTCAATCTTGTTCTCCTCAGAGGATAGATTCCCCATGGGGTCCATGAGATGAAAGTATCTAAAGTTAATGTTGCTTCTCAACCTAGCTGCCCCCAGGGCTTGTTGTTTGTTGATTCCACAAGTCAGCCTAGAGGTGCTTGCATTTTACTTAGAACTTGTGCTTTTTACTTACTTACTTACTTGCCAGTGTCCACAAACTTACTTAGACAGGATGTCAGGAAGAACAATACTTTATCCTGATTTTTATTTCCACTCTTCCTATATCCACTCTAAGACTATGTTCTGGTTTTTTGGTTTTTGGTTTGTTTGTTTGTTTGTTTTTAGTTTTGCTTTTTGGAGGGCAATTGGGGTGAAGTGACTTGCCCAAGGTCACAGTTTTGTGTTAAGCGTCTGAGGCCAGATTTGAACTCAGGTGCTCCTGACTCCAGAGCCGGTGCTGTATTCACTGTGCCACCTAGCTACCCCTGACAGAAAGTTTTCTGACTTACTCCACCATCTTCCTAGAATCCTTTCCTCACTCATATTAACTGTTAATGAAACTTTTGGGGTCTCCCATTTTTCACAAGAAGCCATCTTTGTGGTGATCAGAGCTTCAATAGACTTTCAAAACATCACATATCAGATTCATCATTTCTCTGTCTTATAGTCACCTTCAAAAGAATGAGGATAAAATCATATAATCTGGTGAGATACTCTCCCCTACAGATAACTGCCTAGGTTTCAGCATAAAGTAGGGCAACTTGGTGATGTAGCAGGTAAAGCACTGAGCTGAAGTCAAGAAGACTCATCTCCCTGAGATCAAATTTGAACTCATTCACTCAGCTGTGTGAACCTGGGCAAGTCACTTAATCCAGTCTGTTTCAGTTCCTCACCTATCAAATGAACTGGAGAAGGGAATGGCAAACCATTCCAGTACCTCTGCCAAGAAAACCCTAAATGAGATTACAGAGCTAGATACAACTGAAGAAACAACTGCACAACAACAGACAGTATAAAATGGAACTGTACCCAAGCCCTGTTGAATCATAGATGGAGCTGGAAGAACGGGACAAAAGGTCAGAGGATCATGGAAATGTAGGATCATAGATTTAGAGCTAGAAGAGATTTTCTCAGAGAAATCTAGCCAAATAATCTCACCTGGAAGATGAGGAAACTGAACCCAAGCAAAGTTATGTAACTTCCCCAAGGCCACACAATTAATAACCTCAGTTAGGATCTGAACCCTGGTTTTCTGACTCTAGAAAAAGTGTTCTTTCCTTTAGACTATATCCATGCCAATCCTCCAACAGAACCATATTTCAGAGAATCACAGAAACTCAAGCTTAGAAAGGACTTCTGAGGTCATATAGTCCAAACCACACCTGAACAATAATGCCCACAGCAATGTACCTAATCCATCCGGTCTTTCTTTAAAGACATCCAGTTAGAAAGACTCCAGTACCTTTAGAGACTGTTCATTCTTTTAAGATACCTAATATGGTATGGTACAGTAGAACATAGAAGAGCACAGCATAATATAATATAGTAATTGTATATTATACTAAGTATATTATATTACATTGCTGATTGTCATGTCATAGCATAATATGATTTTATGGTATATCATATCACATCATGTCATATGTCATATTATATCATATTATATTTATATTATGTGATACTAATCCTCTTCTAATGATTTTTTTCTACATCAAGCTATATTTTTTCTCTTTGCAGTTTCTACCCACTATTCCTAATTGTGCCCTCTAGGGTCAAGCAAAACATCTTTAATCTCTCGTCCATCGGACAGTCCTGGGTGGACATACTTGAAGGCAGTTCTTATATATCCAGCTAAGCCTCCCTTTAAGGGAAGAGAAGACAGCTGTAGTTTGCAGGAAAAAAAAAAATTGTTCTTTTTCTAGATGAGTGCAACCAAGACAGTAAGGGGCTTTAATGCACTCCAAACTTAGCATTTTTGATGAATAGTTATCCAGTGTGTTTAACAAAAATCTTTCCAGAAGTGAACACAATACTCCAGATTAGGCCAGATTAAAATACAGAACAACTTAATTTTCTGAAGTCAAATAGAAGTCAAATATATAAATACATGTCATCTTCCTAGATTTGGCCCTATATTCCAACTCATCAAAATCTTTCAAGATCCTGTCTTTGTCATTAGTCATATTAGCCATTCCTCCCTACATTGGGAGGAGTATGGCAAAATGGATACAGTGCTAGACCTAAAATCTTGCCACTGAAACTAATTTTATGAATTTGGACAGGGGCGAAATGGCCTCTAAGATATCCTCCACTTATATAATCTTATGCTCTACATAATAAAGCTTGCCAGTGTCCACAAATAATGTATTTTAGCATTCAATTTTCTTTCTACAACATAGTTATTTGTGGATCTGATCATTCAAGGAGAGACTGGATAACTTCATCAGTAACACTAAATTTGGAGTTTGTTTTGAACTCCAGAATCAAATATGAAATTCTCTTTTTTGAGTTCAAAGCTTTTCATAACCTACCCACCCTACCTTTCCAAACTTCCCACACCTTATACCTACCCACAATACCCTGCCTCTCATCTAAGTATTCTGGGATTCACTAACAATGGCCTCTTTGCTATTCCTTCCATAAGACACTCCTCAAGACCAGGGCATTTTCCCTGGCTATTCTTCCATTCCCCTCTTTCTTTCTGACTTCCTTCAAGTCCCAGTTAAAATTCTACCTTCTATAAGAAATTTGTCCCAATCCCCCTTAATAATATTGGTCAGCTTCGTGGTAAAATGGATAGAGTAGCAGGAATGGAGTCAGGAAGATTCATCTTCCTTAGTTCAAATCTGGCCTCAGGCACTTAATATCTGTGTGACTCTGGGCAAGTCACTGTAGCAGCAAGCACCCCAAGCGTCCCTAGGGTGGCTGTCAGCACAGGTTCTTGGATCTGCTTTGATAAAGGAAAGCAACTCAAAATGGGTTAATAAGCTTACTTTAATCAGTGAAATATGTATCATTTACCTAGTTCAGGGTAAAAAAGGTCAGCACCCCGAACTTCAGAACATAGACAGAATTATCAAGACAGAGAAACAGATCAAATAGACAGTTTCCAAACTGTCCAACCATTACATCCATACCAAATCAACATCTGGGTTTCAAAGCCGGGAGACTCTTAACAACAGCTTCCCAGAGTCTCATCTGATCAAATCAAAGAACACTTCTCAAAGTGAGCCCCCAAACAAAGCTACACATCAGGGCTTATATACCCTTCTCCTGGCTCAGAGAATGTAACAACCTTATTGACTCACTGGCCAATCAAGAAGTATCTACTGAAAAACAAGCCTCCCACCCCAGGCTCCAGGTGCACTTTAGCCTAGGGGTAGGGAAGATCTTTAAAATTTACATTCCCATTACAGTCACTTAACCCTGTTTGACTCAATTTCCTCATCTTTAAAATGAGTCAGAAAAGTAATGGAAAGCCACTCCAGTATCTTTGCCAAGAAAACCCCAAATGGGTTCATAAAAAGTCAGATGTGATGGAAACAACCAAACAACAACAACATAGTAATGCTAATATCTTCCCTTTGTTGATTTTTTCCCATTTATCTTATATATAGTTTGTTTATACATAATTGGTTTCATGTTGTCTCCTCCTGTCAGCTCCTTAACAGCAGAGAACTTTTTTTTCCAATTTGTGTCCTCGGGGTTTAACCTGGTATATAGTAGTATTTTAATAAAATATTTCTGACTGACTAGATAATAATAACAATAATTATAACATTGATAGTGCTCACTATTTGCCAGGCATTGTGCTAAGCATCTTACAATTATTATCTCATTTGAGCCTCACAACTAGACTAGATGACTGTTGAGATCTATTCCAGCTCTCAAATTCTATGATTCTATGTCATACATAGAAAATTTATGTAAAATGTTTTGCAAACCTTTAATTTCTATATAAATATCAATGGTTGGTATTGTTATTATTAATAGAGGTACATATAATTCAAAAATAAGTGAAGTAAAAGATCATTCTGCTCTCCCCATTCAGATTACATTCAGAGAACTATGTTCTATTCTGGACTTCACACTTTAGGAGAGCTATTCACAAGTTGGAGCATATGGAGAAGTGGATCA
This sequence comes from Petaurus breviceps papuanus, assembly GCF_028583685.1. NCBI lineage: Eukaryota > Metazoa > Chordata > Mammalia > Diprotodontia > Petauridae > Petaurus > Petaurus breviceps. The sequence continues at coordinate 1,075,327 of NW_027187298.1, read as the reverse complement.
AAATAGTGATAGAATTGGAAAATGTACCTCTGAATTCTGGGAGGTAGTGGGAATGTTAGTGTGTAGCAGAGAAGAAGTGGTGGAGGGAGGAGGATGATAACTGGCCTCAAGTATTTATCCTGTGGCAAAAGGATTATACTTGTTTTGCTTGACCCCAGAGGTCAGAGGAATGAATGCAAATTTCAGAGGGAGATTTAGGCTTAATGGAAGAAGAAATTTTCCTTATATTTTGAATTATCTAAAAGTAAAATGTTTCCCCAGGAGGAAATGGGCTCCCCATCTCCAAAAGTAATCAAGCAGAAGCTGAAAGACACCTTTCTGGTGGTCTTATAGAGGTATTCTTGGTTGTATATGGATTATTCTACATGGATGCTGAGGTCCTTTATAACTCTGAGTTTCTCTGACCTCATTTTACCCTCACAATAAACCTGAAGGATAGGGTCTAAAATGCATTATTATACCTAATTTATAGATGTGAAAGTTGAGGCTCAGGGAAATTAAATGACTTGTTTAGAGTCAGTTAGGCAGTATAAGAAATGAGATTAGAGGGGCAGCTAAGTGGCACAGTGAATAGAACATGGGCCCTGGAGTCAGAAGGATGAGTTCAAATCTAGCCTCAGACACTTAATACTTACTAGCTCTGTGACCTTGGGTAATTAACTTGACTCCAATTGCCCTGCCCTCCCCTCTCCTAAAAATAAAAAAGCAAAAAACTGGGATTAGAACTCAAATCCCTCCTAATCCCATGTCCTGGTACTCTATCCATTCTACCACACAGTCACTTCCCAAATACAGTAAATAAATTTCTTGAGCAAACACTGTCATATTTCTTTCTGAGTTCCTATTGCATTTATAATCATGAAACTACAGTTTCATGAGTTTTTGCATGAATTTTGTCTTATCTATTCTAATAGGTTAAAAAGTCCTTGAAAACAAGGGCCATGTCAAACATGACCTCTGTATCTCCTTCAGTGCTTATCACAGTGCTTAAAAAAAAACACCATCAACAACACCATATCAGCATTGTTTGCTGTTATCCACCTGGGATATGTATTATCCACTAGGCCCCAGAGAATTACACAGTTATCAACATAAAATGGGATCTCCTGGATGGCAGAATTTTACAGTTGGATGAGATAATCTAGATACTCAATAGAGATCATCTACTTCAGCTTCTTCCTTTGATAGATATTTTTTAAATGAGGTTTAGGGAGATCAGTACTGCATCCACAGTCACACAGTCAGCTGGTGGCAGAGGAAGACTACAAGAAACTACAAGAACAAAAATTTATTGAATCGAAAATTTCAAATTTTTTGAAAATTCTTTTTTTCCTGTTTTCCCAAACTGGGACCACTGGGTAGTAGTTAAAAGGAAGTATTTTGACTATATTAGGGAGAGCTTTATAACAATTAGAACTGGGCCAAATTACAACAGACTACATCAGTAAGATCTCTTTCACATGTAAGATATGAAGGAGACACTGGAAGCCCATTATCAGAAAGGTATATAGGAAACATTTTTTGGGTAGGAGTTAGATTAGATAGTCTTTGAATTCCTTTACATTTCTGATTCTACATACCATAAAATCATTCCTATTATAATAAAATCATGGCATTCCTGGAGTAAAACATCATAGTCATTCTCTGATAAAGTTTTTTTTCCCTTAACTTGTTCTCATGTTGGCTTATTTAGGTTCTCAGAGAAGGATCACCACTATATTATGATCCTCTCTCTATCATATCATATCATATCATATCATATATATCATATCATATCATACTAGAGGTAGCTAACCTTGTGGTAAATATACACCCCCGACCCCTCAGTAAAGTCCTAAAACCTCCATTATTGTGATTATCATTTATAATAAACCAACCACTCATAAACATAACACCTTATATCTTAAACATAACCATTTATTTTATAATCATGCAGAAGTAGTGATAGTTACTCATTATAAGGCAAGTATCAATTAAAGGAAATGCAGAAATAATCAATCACAATTCTCACATGAACCTGGGTTACAGTCTTCCACCAATTCATTCAATATCTATGGGGGAGAGTTCATTTATAGAAATTTGACATGTATCAGAAAAACTCATGTACTTGGAGGTAATTCATAACTATGTACTATAGACCTGGATGTCATTAATCCATTCTAAAAACAAAACAAAACAAAGATCCACAAAAGATACTTGCTCCTTGGAATGAAAGTTGAAGCAAATTTGGACAGCATACTAAAAAGCAGTGACATCATCTGGCCAACGAAGGTCCATATAGTCAAAGGTATGGTTTTTCTAGTAGCAATGAATGACTGTGAGAGTTGGACTATATGGAGCTGCCTGGGCTCTTTGAGACCTCCATTCAAACTCTGTAGCATAGCCTGACACACAGACATTCACCATCTATTTGAATTTTACAGACTATATTTAAGCCAAATTCTATTGAGTAATTTGGAGGTTCAGGGCTTAACATAATCAGCTAAATCTCATCCACAAACAGTGGCATATGATCAACCTTAACACCTGTCATTTTCCAACTGAATTTTTTGTTGTGTTCCCTTCATGAGGATAGCAAATACCTTTAGAGAGCAGACTCTACATAATTTGACATACTATTTAATGGCTCACTTGATTTAATATATATCATTATGAGCAATAGAATATTAAACATTATCCCTGTCTCTGGGTCTCTCAAGGAATCTTCTGTGGTCTCAATACAGGCATGGGAGATACCTCATTAGATGAAAGCCTTTAAGGCTATATTTTGTTCTAGTAAATCAAAAACTTTTTTATAGCCAGCAAATATAGTGAAATCTTATATTCTGAAAATATTAGGTGACTGTGAATAATATTTGTGAAAGTCCAGCTATTCCCTTCACATATTTTCATTGAGATAGCCTTAATAATGTCTACTCAAATGTACCATCCTTAAAACTTCGTCATACAATAGATCTCAAATTCATAATTGTGCTGCCTTCATGATCTGAACTCTGAAGTTTCCATCAGTTACCAACATCTATTATCCTGTTATTCTTTCTGCTGCACTCCTTCTCAATCTAGTCTTTGTTCTTACTGCCCTCCAGTTCTTTTATCCCTTCTTTTGATTGCAGTCTATCCTGGTCCGGCCTTATTTTCCTTCCTTCACAAAACTGAAAATTAAAGTTTACCAGTTTGGTTATTGATCATTCTCTACCCTTGATCCCTCACTTACTTGAATAATTTTTTGTACCTTGCTGATTCTCAATCCCGGGAAACTATAACCAAGCTCTTTCTGTGTTTCTACTCCTACAGTGCTAGCCCACACTGGAAGAAGTCCCCCAACTGTGTTTACTGGGGCAACTACAAATTTGTGTTATAGTAAACTCTTTATTCTTTTGTGATTGACTACCACACTCTTTGTGGTAGCAGTTCTAACTCTTCACCTCTCTCTTCAAACTCCCTTCTCCATACTACCACCATCACTGAGCAGAGAACTTCACTTCCTGTTTTGTTGAGAAAAATCTTTACTCAAAAGATATAAAATAACAAAGATGCCTTGATATACTGTAATGTCTGGTTACACAGGGAACGAGTACAACAACATAAAAAACACATTTGCTGATAAAAATCAAGAGCAATGTGTTAAGCAACTCACCAAGCCAAGTAGTAAAACCATCAAAATTCATTTCTCTATAAAAGTAATTGACTTTGTGAAGTCACAGTTCTGTAATATAAAACAGTTGGCCTATGTTCAGCAACCAAGAGAAATAAAGCCAGTTTGACTGTATCCCTAGGTAACAATAAAATGGGGGACTTACACTTAAATGGAATAGGCCCTTTCCTGTAAATACCCAGAGCCTTATTACAGACTTGCAAAATGCAGAAGCAATGGTAGGATTACAAAAGGCTGCTGCACCCTGAATAGGTAAGTTGCTCATGAAATGCAGTCTTACCAAATCTATTAAGCCACAAGAATTTATACCAGTCCTGATGGCAGTAAGGAAGTCAATATATGTAATGTTTCAAGAAGTACCATACTGAGGGGTAAGTTACAGTTTCACTGTTTATTAAAGTCTTTCATTGACTGCACTTTGATTTTCTTCAAATCTGGTCCACTTCTTTAAGGCTGTGGGGCATTGTTAATTTCCAGCATTGATTTGATGAGAGAGCTATTATGAGGAAGAGGAGGAACAAAGCTGGTACATGAGCAGGAAAAGAAAGGGTTCTGTGCACAGCTCAGGCCATAGCTACAGCCATGGCTCCAGACACAGGTCTATACCACTCAAGAAAATGAGGAAGTAGGTTTGAACATTCACCTTATAATCCCATCTTCCTCCAGCCAACCCCTAAATAGTTTACATGACATAGAAACTGCATTTTCCCCTTTGTTTTCTTTGACTTTTTGTCATTTGTGTTGATGGCTTTGAGGGTCATTTTGTATGGAGCAATCCACTCAGTGAATTTCAATACTCACCAGCCTACATGTCCTGAGACCATGACATGAACCAATGACCCCACATGGATGCCTAGGGAAGAGGTATTCATGAAGAAGGCCAGAGGCATCAGCTATTAAATATAGTTTCTTCCCTCTCTTTTTATATGTCATCCTCTGCCTGGAAGACCTTATTGGCTTCTCATTATGACACCCACATGTAACCCATTTCCAAGAGGCTTGGGTTCTGAGCCACATGGATTCTGTGGCAATTCAAAGGTATCCTTTCTATAGAATGAGAGAGGATATTGCCTGTACCCTGGATCCTGACCAGCAAGCTCAGTCTCTTCTTTTGTCCTACCCTATTGCAATAACCCTCTTCCTAGTTCTGGCAATACTCAGGGAAAGGTTCTTTTGAGGGCAATCAAAAGTTGCCAAAGGCTCTTATAATCCATAAGTTCCATGTAGCAACTTCAGTAATTGTCAGTCTCCCTACCTTCTTGACTCATGCAAGGTCCTCCTGCTCCTCCAAAGATAAGATAAGCAGTGCTTCCCTGTTTTATTGTCACACTTTTTTTCTCCACAAATTCATAAACAACAGTGTGGGAAAGAGAAAAGAATACTGCCTTTCTGTACCAACTTCTCATCCAAGATGAAACAGTTATGCCACACATTCAATTCCTAATGAAATCTAGAGGGATTGTTTTGAATCAACAACAATTCTGGATGAGAAAAGTAATTGTTCAATATCCTAGAAGAGCTTATCAGGGAAAGAAAGGAAAGGAGATGAGAGAAAGACAATACAGTCACTGGTCACTGTACCTCCTTTTTGTTTGTCTTGCATTGTCCTGTATTTATCACCGTTTCTGTTGAACAGTTTTTTGTTGTTGTTTTTAAGCATCTGGGAGGGGATTTTGCTTATCACCTCCCCTCCTACTCCTTTGCACTCACCCATCCCGAACAGATCATTCTGCGTCCCATGACTTTAGAAGAGAAGGCTTTTTATTTTGTTTTTTTTTTCTCCTTAGCAGTAGGAATTGATATTTTTAATTATGGAAGAACTAAAAGATAAAATATGGAGGCAGGTTTGGGGAGGGGGTGTAAAAATTGTTTTTACAATCCATTTTTATATAAAACACATGGAAAGAAACCTAGCCAATCAACACAAAACTTGCTGCCGCATGACAGGATACTTTGTCAGATTTGGAATCTAAAGAATATACAAATGATTTGTCATGTCTATAATAAATTGTCTAAGCTTTTCCATTTAACTGTTTTTTTAAAATTCACATATACCATTATTTCTTCTGTCCCAGCTAAAGTACAATGACAGGGAAGAAGGTTGATTAAAACAACAATCTGGGGGGGGGGGAATCAAGATGGTGGAGTAAAAGCAGAAACTTGGTGTGGGCTCTAGCTCCAACCACCTCCAAAACCTGTAAAAAAATGACTTTAAACAAATTTTAGAGCTACAGAACCCACAAAATGACAGAGAGAAACAAGTCTCCCACTGAAGGCAACCTGGCGGGCCAACAGGAAGGGTCTATTTCACCAGACTGGGAGCCAAGTGCAGTCCCCTGTGAGCTGTGTGGTTCCAGCCCCAAGACAGTCCCTACCACCAGTGGCCAGAGTAGACTTCAGGAGAGTGAAACACCAGTAGCTGTGGCTGTTCCCAGACTTCTTAACACATAAATGCCAAAGAGAATATAAAAAGTCACTGGGAAACTCTGTTGGAAGGGTGAAGGAAGAGTATCTTCCAGCACCTGACCCCAGGGCAAGAAGTGGCAAAGGTGTAGCAGATGCAGCCGCTGTCACATGGCTGCTTCCAGAGCTCTTGGCCTGCAGATTGTAGGGAGATGATGCAATCATTCAGAGGGTAATAGCTCTTGCTTTGACATACTTGGGTCTGGATTGTGATCTTGGGTGGTGGTTTTGGGTTGTGTGGCCAATGTGCCAGAGTTTGTGTGTATTGTACCCTCCTAATAACTCTGGCAGCTGAAAAACCCCAATGATTTGGGACAAAGCTCTCTCCATTCTAGAATCAGAGGTCTACCATGGCAAAGAGTTCAAGAGTCAAGTAATTCTCAAGATGAGCAAGCAGAGGAAGCAAAAACAGACCACAGAATCATTTTTGGGGGCCAAAAAGATCAAAGCATGGAAATGGAGGAGGACAACAAAGTCATAACTCCTGTATCAAAAGCTTCTAAGAAAAATATGAATTAGTTACAGGTCATAGAGGAGCTCAAGAAGGATTTTGAAAATCAAGCAAGAGAAGTGGAGGAAAAAATGGAAAGAGAAATGAGAATGTTGCAAGAAAATTATGAAAAGCAAATCAACAGTCTGTTAAAGGAGACCACAAAAAATACTGAAGAAAATAACACCTTAAAAAATAGACTAACTCAAATGGCAAAAGAGGCCCAAAAAGCCAATGGGTAGAAGAATGCCTTTCAATGTTGAATTGGCCAGATGGAAAAGGAATTTCAAAAACTCACAGAAGTAGAATAATTCCTTCAAAATTAGATTGAAGCAATTAGAAGCTAATGGCTTTATGAGAAATCAAGATACTCTAAAACAGATCCAAACAAATGAAAAAAAATAGAAGGCAATGTGAAATATCTCATTGGAAAAATCACTGACCTGGAAAATAGATCCAGGAGAGATAATTTAAAAATTGTTGGACAACCTAAAAGCCATGATCAATAAAAGAACCTAGGTACCATCTTTCAAGAAATTATAAAGCAAAATTGCCCTGATATTCTAGAAGCAGAGGGCAAAATAGAAATTGAATGCATTCACTGATCATCTCCTAAAAAAGATCCCAAAAAGAAAAGTCCTAGGAATATCATAGCCAAATTCCAGGGTTCCCAGGTCAAGGACAAAATACTGCAAGCAGTCAGGAAGAAACAATTTGGGTATTGTGGAAACACAATCAGGATAACACAAGACCTAGCAGCTTCTACATTAAGGGTTCAAGGGGCTTGTAATATGATATTCCAGAGGTCAAAGGAGCTAGGATTAAAACCAAGAATCACCTATCCAGCAAAACTGAGTATAATACTTAAGGGGAAAATATGGTCATTCAATGAAATAGAGGACTTTCAAAGATTCTTGATGAAAAAACCAGAGCTGAACAGAAAATTTGACTTTCAAATACAAGAAGCAAGAGAAGCATGAGAAAGTAAACAGGAAAAAGAAATCATAAGGAACTTATTAAAGTTGAACTATTTATATTCCTACATGGGAAAATGACAATTTTAACTCATGAGACTTTTCTCAATATGAGGATAGTTGAAGGGAATATATGTGTGTATACATATATATGGATACATGCATATATATGTAAGCACATATGTATAGGGGGTTCTATGTATATAAATATGTGTGTGCATATGTGCGTACATATGCACAGGATGATTTGAATATGAAGGGATGATATCTAAAACAAAAAGTCAGGAAGTGAGAGAAGAATATATTGGGAGAAGGAGAAAGGAAGAGATAGATTAGGCTAAATTGTCTCATATAAAAGAGGCAAGAGAAAACTGTTACAATGGAGGGGAAGAGTGGGAAGGTGAAAGGGAATGGTTCAACCTTACTTTCATTGAATTAGGCTTAAGGAGGGAACATACACCTTTATTTGGGTATCTTACCCTACAGGAAAGTAGGGGGGGAAGGGGATAGGAGGGGGGATGTTAGAAGGGAGGGTAGATTGAGGGAGAGGGTAGTTAGAAACAAACACTTTTTTTTTTACTTTTAAATGTTTTTATTGATGTCTGGGTTTTTTGCATCATCATATTTATCCCCACTATCCCTCCCCCTCCCCTCTGTGCTCCCCCTCCTAGAGAGCCATCCCACATAACAAATTTTACTTTTTTTTTTAAAGCATTTGGGGTTAAGTAACTTGCCCAAGGTTACACGGCCAGTTATTTCTGGGTGTGGTGTTAAGTATCTGAGCCCGGATTTGATCCCCAGGTCATCCCGACACTGAAGCCGGTGTTCTTACTAGCTGAGACACCTGGCCTCCCCAGAAGCAAACACTTTTGAAAAAGTACAGGGTCAAAGGAGAAAATAGAATAAGTGGGGGTGGGATAGGAGGGAGGGAAATATAGTTAGTCTTTCACAATATAACTACTATTGAAATGTTTTGCATAGCTACACATGTACACCTATGTTGAATTGCTTGTCTTCCAAGTGGGGTGGGTGATGAGGGAAGAAGGGAAAGAATCTGGAAATCAAAATTTCAGAAACACATGTTAAAAAAATTGCTTTTTTACATGCAACTGGGAAATAAGATATATAGGCACTGGGGTATATAAATCCATCTTGCCCTACTAGAAAGTTAGGGTGGAATGAGGAAGGAAATAAGAGAGAGAAGACTGGGGGAAGGAGCATTCAGTAGGCTCTCTATTTTGGGTGGGGGTAGGGAAAAGATGGGGAGAAAAATTTGGAACTCAAAATATTGTGGAAATGAATGTTGAAAACTAAAAATAAATTAATAAATTATAAAAAACAACAACAATACTCCATGCAGTTTTCTGCTCTCCCTTCTATCCAATCAGAGACTTGTGGATCTGAGGAATCACACCACCACCAGCAGTGTTAGCCTTGATAAGGAAGTCAGAGACATTCACTCCAGCTACTCCGACTGAAAGGGGAGGAAAATTCTCTATAACCAGGTGATTTAGGATTTCCTCATCAAGTGTACATTTCAGATTTGATGAGAGAATTCAAAAAGGCATGACACTGTTGAGGGGTATGTAGTTTGCTTAGAGGTTTTAACCTAGGCTTTCTCAAACTAGACTGGTGGTATCTTGCCCCTTTCATGTTGCTGTCTATATCACCTGTACAATCACCTATTTTTGACATCCTACCTATTCTCTAAGTCTCAGCTAGAATGATTCCTTTTCTACAAAGTATCCTCTAATCCCTTCAACAGGAAGTGATCTTTCCATCATCTGACCTCCTATTAGCACCTCTTATACTCTTATGATCTTCTATCTAGCAATTATGTATTCAATAACCCCTTCTTGGAAGTTTTAGCTTATTGTAATGGGAATTTATTTCCTGTATAGATTTGGACTAGATTATCTCTAAGGTCCCTTCCAACTTGGAGGTCTTTATTTCTATGATTCATATCTTGAAAGACCCTGTGATATAGTGGGTTGACCTCATAGTGTAGAGGAGTACATGGCATCAAATCTTGTCTTTGACATCTACTAGCTATGTAACCCTGGGAAAGTCACTTAACATAACATCTTGGTGTCCCTAGGCAACTGTCTAAGACTATAAATTGCAAAAATGGTTCCAATCTTCAGTTGTAAAGAGTCCTTCATGTAGGATTCTATCTTTTCTGCAAAACTGGAAAGTGAGACATGCAGACAAGATACATAATTATTACCTCAAATATTTCTCAGAACAGCATTTTACCAGCTCCCTCTCTTGTTTAAACCTGAGCTCATTCTTCTTAATTTGTGAGATGTTTATTACCAGATTGAGACAATATTAGTAACTTCTCAAAATTTAGGACAATTACATGTTTGTGTATTTTATAAAATGCAGTGACAACTTTTGTCTCACAAAAGACCTATAAACACAAGAAAATAATATACTGAGTGAGGAGCTAAAAGGTGTGTGCCAAAATGTCTCAGAAGTACAAATGGCGACTCAATAGCCCCAAATGTATGATCCTATGATCTATGATTATTATTTATTTGGATTGTTGAATTAACTTCTTTAAATTACATCCCCATTTATTCCACCTGTACATTTTTTGCCTCAGTTCTACACCCATGACTTGGTCATAGACTAAAAATCTATAAAATAAGTAATGCCAGATTTTTTTTATATACTCATAGAAAAAAATTCTCTATATAAAAGATTCCACCAACCCAATAACATGAAGAGCAATTGATTTCAAACTTGACATCTTCCAGGGAGATCATTTAGCTCTAAGGCCCTGCCTAGCCTTGAATCTATCATCATCACTCCAGAATAGAATATGGCAATCAAGTTAAAGAAGGAATTGTATTAAATTGATGTATTAATAATTTGATTGCATGAATAACACCAAGTTATATGGATTCACTAACAAGCACTTTAAACTACTTCATCTAATATAAACTTTTCCCAAAAGTATCAAAGTGTCATTTGAACTAAAAAAAAAAAATCATAATAAATGCATCAAAGAGAATGGAGACTAAGGCTTTGATTCTGAATCCTAAGGTCAAATTGACTCAATGTCATACTTTTAAATACCTCACTCTTCTCTAGGTAAGACATTAGGGAAAGCTAAGCCCTCATGCTCTAAGAAACTGGTTGGTATCCTAAAGTCAAAGACTAATGGGCATACCTTATTTAGAGTAATGAATACCCCCAAACCAACTTTAATGTGTGCTTTTGGTTTGGTAAAATCAAAGCCAATGAATCTATATATTCAAACAAAAAATAATAAGGTTACTGAAATGGAGTTCATCCCCGCAAGGCAGTTATAGAACAATTAATACCTGGTGGTACAAAAGGAAGAAGATTCATAGATAATCTCAGGACATATTATAAATATGTCCAAAAAGTTCAGAAATTATTTTTGAACAATTGAACTTTATTCTACAAAATACTGATAATTGTTGTTGGTGTTGTTCAGTCATACATTCATGTCCAAATCTTCATGACCCCATAACCATGCCAGGTCCTTTTACTCTACACAATTTCCTGAAGTTTTTTCATATTCTGTGACAAACATGTCACATCATATTAGGAACAGGTTATTTCGAGTGATGACGTGCCACACAATGGATGGACACATCGTCCCACATCATGTTATGTTATGATGCATGTCATGTGATTGACACAGTATATCATGTGATAGGCATGCTATGTAACACACAGAAATATATGAAGGACAGGTCTTTGGCTGCAAAGTATATAATCAATCTGATCTTGATATCAATCATCTGGTGATGTCCATATGTAGAGTTACATTGGGGTTGTTGAAGAGGAGTGTTTGCTATAACCAGCAAGTTACCTTGACAAATGTCTGTCTATTACTGCCCTATTTGTTTTATACTTCAAGGTCAAACTTGCCTGTAATTATCTTTTGATTTCCTATTCTAATACCTTATGACATTTGTTACATCTTTTTCTGGTTTTATTTCTAGGAAATGCTGTAAGTCTTAATAGAACTAATTAACTTTGGTCTCTTTGGCATCAAAGTTTATTGCCTACTGCATACCTAAGAAAACACAGCCTGAGTGCTAAAATTATACAATGGAAGCTCACTATGTATCATAAAACAGAAGGCAATTCCCACTATAACCAATACAGACCTCAACATATCCTTGAGAATTAAAAAAATAAACTATGTCAGAATTGGAGGATTATTATTAACAGAACTCTTGCATATAACATTGATTCATAAAAATATAAGAACATCTTAGTAATTTCTTCATACAAAATGCTCATAATTTCCAAGTAACACAGAAATAAATGCTTTGAAAATATAGGAAGCATAACATCTGGAGTGTGATATTCACATTTAGATGTCACATTTTGGGCAAGAAATATATAGTATGTCTGCAAGAAGATGAATGTTATTGAGGTAACTGAATACTATGCCATATAGGAATCAGTTAAAGAAGCTAGAGATATTTATCCTACGGAAGAGAGAACTGGAGTGGGAAGATGGGAAGAAGAAAAATGAAAACTCCTTAAGTATTGGGAAAAGAAAAATTGGATTTGTTTTGCTCTGACCCCAAAGTAGAAAGCTGGGAGTAACAGGTTAAAAAAAAGTTTCCAGGGTGAAAGGCTTCACCTAGAAATGATCAGGGACCTCTTAGCAATTTGAGCTGTCCAGGATGGCATGGGTGGCCCTGGGAGATAGCTCACTGCCCATCACTAGAGGTCTTCTGTGGAAACTAGATATGTACTTGACAGGATATTGTGAATGGGATTTCTGTTCCTGTACATGTTGGATGAGAAGACCTATGGAGAATTTTTTCACTATCATTGAAATTTGGGGGCAGGGCATAAGGAGGTTAATGGAAATGAGATATTGGAAGAGGAGAGCTGCCAGACAGTGGGATTAGAAGAGTAAGCATCAGAGCTGAGAACACAATAGAACATCCTACCTGTATGTATACCCCCATCTTTTAGAACTTATAAGAAGAAACATTAATGAAGGGATGGGAAAATACCAGTATAGAAGCCAGGGATCAGCAAGTAAACTACATGAATCCTGCCCATTTAACTCTCAATCCCCAATGGGTAAAATATAACAAGTGGCCTTTGGTGTTACCACATTTGGGTCTGATATAAAGATGATGGATTTTTATCCAGAAGGGACTTTAGAAGTCATCTAATACAAATCTAATTCCTCATTTTGTTGACGAACAAACCGACACCTATAAAGGTTAAACAAATTATTCAAGGTCACAGAAATAGTAAATAGGAGAATCAGAATTTGAATCCAGGTCTTTTGACTTCAAATCTAATGCTCTGTTCAATATTCCACACAGTTTGGGAAATGCCTTCTTGACTACCAGAGAGGTCTAAAATAAATAGGATGCTTCATGAGGTAAGAATAAGAATTCTTTATGTTTGATAACACTCTGGCTACAAGCCTCTATTTGAGATCTCATTGTATTTGGATATTCCTTACTGCTTTCCACATATTCTTATAGTGCTGCAGCTCCTACAGTGTGGTCAGACAGTTTGCACCATGCTAAAAAATGAATGTTTATAAAAGGAGATAAATAGAACAGTCTGGATATACTAGCTTGGCAGCTTCCTGCAAGGAGCTTGAAGCACTTCAGAGAAATTATCACATTCATCCAAATAATATCTCTGCAAGAGAAAGATAGGACACAACTATTGCACTCAACCAAGGTCACACAGCAGGCCAATGGAAAAGGCAGGATTTAAAGAAAAACCTCCTGGTTCTCATCCAGCATTTCTATCAAATCCTCCTGCCTCCTTCCATATTAATCAATCTACTCTCAGCAGTAGAATGTGAAGGCTATCTGTCTCTGCATCCTCCTTTCTTCATCCTGAGGTTTCTTTCCTCTTCAGCAAGAACTTTAGAAATATTAAAAATCTTAGTAATCTCAGCCTACTCATTTTTGTGCTAGCCAGGTGACAGGTGAACCTGCCTCTTCCATCAGTGTTGTTCTAGGAGTAAACAGGGAAGTATTAATGCCACCTTGGTTTGACTGTGAGTGTCTCCAAACTCTTTGCTAAGGTCTAAATTCAAGTGTTTCACATTTAGGACAACTCCCTTCCTTCATTTGGCAGGACATTTCCAAAGCCAGAATCTGAGTTTTTATCACTTTAAAAAAAAGTCTTAAATCAAGCATTTCAACTAGTGATGACATATGTTAAAGATGAAAATTTAATATGCTTAAAATGCCAACTGGCCTACAAAAAGCACAGTACAGCTGCTAAGATGATTATCTTAGCTGCTGATGAAAACAACTCAGCTGATTTTTGTTGAACCAGATAAATAAAAATTAATTTACAACCTCCATTTGAGCCTCTGTCAGGCAGTTGGGTTAATACATATATATTTTATATCTTTAAACAACAAGCTAGCAAATAATTTTATATTGCTGATTACATAAGCAATTCCTGTCCTGGTAAATGCTAGCAAGTAGCCCCAGCATGATACATTGGCAGCTGTATTGCTAATGTAATACATCTATTTCAAATTCAAATTCAAAGAACATTTATTAAGTGCCTACTAATTACATATATAAGGCCCAGTACAAAGCAATGATGAGGAAACAAAGATAAATAAGGTACAATATTTGACATCGTAGGATTTATAAGCTAATGTGGGAAATGACATATACATGCATTACTGTAAAGCAAAGCAAACCATAAGCCTAATACAATGAAAAGAGAACTATATTCAGAAACAGAAGATCTGAGTTTGAATCCTCCTATAACTTGTATCTTAGCATCTTCTGATGCTTACTGCATATGTGGCTTTGGACAAGTCATTTAATATCCATGGGGCTGAAGTTCCTCTTTAAAATGAGGTGAATTGATTAGATGGTTACAGAGATCTCTCCTACCTCACAAAATCCATGATTCCGTGACTAGATGGCCTCTGAAGTCCCCAGATCTATGATTCAATGATCCTAAAATAACACATATAAGGAAATGTAAACAAATTGTTATGGGAAATCCAAGGAGAGATAGACTATTTCTGGCATCAAGGGGCATTAAGGAAGGCTTCCTAGAAGAAACAACATTTGAATTGGACTTTAAATGATAAGTATCTAAAATACTAATTCAAATGGATCTGACTCATTAATTTTCCCTCTAACAAAATAGATCCCAACCCATCCGTGCCTGACCTTGCCTGTATTCTCCCAAAATTTTGCAACAAGGTACCCACCAAACATGCTGGTAGGTCTTCCTTTCTTTCTCTTAACATCATAAAGGTATCAGTGAAATATTGTGGCAGTCCACTTGTTTTTCTTTGCTTATTCCACATAATTGTGTCATTGATCTATCTCCTCTTTCCATCATACAATTCCTTTATGATATATTTCATTCTTTTGTGTGTTTTTTCTTTTATTTTTTAAATTTTTAAATTTATTTTTGTCTTTATTGATTTATTTACTTTTAGTTTACAAGTTGCAACTCCACAATTCCTTGAGTTTCAAATTTTCTTCCCTTCCCTGCTCTTCCCCCTGCGCCCCCCTCCCCCTGCTCCATGGCAGCTTACATTCAGGTATAAGATCTGCAGATACTTTCTTTTTTTTTGGAGGACAATTGGGGTTAAGTGACTTGCCCAAGGTCACATGGCTAGTTTTTGTGTTGTGTCTGAGGCCGAATTTGAACTCAGGTCCTCCTGACTCCAGGGCCAGTGCTCTATTCACTGCACCACCTAGCAGATACTTTCACATTAGATATTGGTCAGGTTATAAAAAAGGATTGTATTGGATGGAATGAACAATGGGAAAAGAGAAACAAAACCAAACAAGAAAAAGAAAGAGAGCAGGTAATTTGCTTTAATCTACATTCAAACTCTGTTCTTTCTCTGAATGTAGACATCTCTCTCCATCATGAGTCTTTTGGAGTTTACTTATAGCACTGCATTTATGAGAGGAGTTCAGTCTATCAAAGTTGGTCATCACACATACATTGTATTTGTAATTGTGTACAAATTTTTCCTGGTTCTGCTCTTCTCACTCAGCATCAGTTTGAATAAGCATCTCCAGGTAAATATGAAGTCCATCTGCTCTTCATTTCTTATGGTGCAATAGTATTTCATTACATTCATATACCATAACTTTTTTAGCCATTCCCCAATTGATGGGCATCCCTTAATTTCCAATTCTTTGCCACCACAAAAAGAGCTGCTATAAATATGTTTGTTCATATACGTCTTCCTCCCACTTCTATGATCTATTTGGGATACAACCCTAGAGGTGGTATTGCTGTGTCAAAGGATATAAAGTTGCTTATAGCCCTTTGGGCATAGTTCCAGATTGCTCTCCAGAATGGTTGAATCAGTTTACAACTCTACCAACAATGTATTAGTGTTCCAATTTGTCTACATCCTCTCCAGCATTTATCATTTTCCTGTTTTGTAATCTTAGCCAATCTGACGGGTGAGATGTGGTACCTCACAGTTGTTTTGATTTGCATTTCTCTACTCAGAGCATTTTTTCATATGCTTATAGATGTCTTTAATTTCTTCCTCTGAGAATTGACTGTTCATATTCATTGAACATTATAAATTGGGGAGTGGCTTGTATTCTTATAGATTTGACTCAATTCTCTGTATATTTTAGAAATGAGGCCTTTATCAGAGACATAGTTTGTAAAAATTCTTTCCCAATTTCCCACTTCCCTCTTAATCTTGGTCATATTGGCTTAGTTTTTACAGAAGCTTTTCAATTTCATGTAATCAAATTTATCGATTTTGCATTTTATCATGCTCTCTAATTCTTGTTTGGTCATGAAGGTTTCCCCTCTCCATAAATCTGACAGGTAAACTATTCCTTGCTTTCCTAGATTACTTACAGTATCATCCTTTATACCTAGATCATCAATGCATTTACACTTAATTTTGGTACATGGTGTAGATAATGGTCTATGCCTAGTTTATGCCATACTATATTCCAGTTTTCCCAGCAGTTTTTGTCAAATAGTGAGTTCTTATCCCCAAAATTGGGGTCTTTGGGTGTATCAAAGACTAGATTATTATAGTCATTGACTGCTGAGTCTCATGTACCCAATCTATTCCATTGATCCACTGCTCAATTCCTCAGCCAGTACCAAGTAGTTTTGATGACTGCTGCTTTATAATACAGATTAAAATCTGATATAGCTAGGCCACATTCCCTAGCATTTCTTTTCATTAATTCCCTTGATATTCTGGGACTTCTGTTCTTCCAAAGGAATTTTGTTACTATTTTTTGTAGATCTATAAAGTAATTTTTTGGTAATTTGATTAGAATGGCACTAAATATGTAATTTAATTTACGTAAAATTGTCAATTTTATTATATTAGTTCAACCCAGCCATGAACAATTGATGTTTTTCCAACTAGTTAGAACTGACTTTATTTGTGTGAAAAGTGTTTTGTAGTTGTGTGCATGTAGGTCCTGGGTTTGTTTTGGCAGGTAGATCCCCAAATATTTTATAATGTCTACAGTAACTTTAAATGGGATTTCTCTTTCTATCACTTGCTGTTGGGTTTCATTAGTAATATACAGGAATGCTAAGGATTTATGTGGGTTTATTTTATATCATGCAACTTTGCCAAATTTATTGTCTCAAGCAGTTTTTTGCTCGATTCTTTAGGATTCTCTAAGTATATCATCATATCATCTGCAAAGATTGATAACTTGGTCTATTCTTTGCCTAATTTGATTTCTTTGACTTCTTTTTCTTCTCTAATTGCTACTGCTAACATTTCTAGTACCAGATTGAATAAGAGGGGTGATAGCAGACACCCTCGTTTCACCACTGATCTTATTGGAAATGCTTCTAGCTTATCCCCATTATATATAATAATTGCTGATGGCTTTAAATAGATGCTACTTATTATTTTAAGGAAGGATCGATTTATTCCTATGCTTTCTAGTGTTTTTAATAGGAATGGATGATGTACTTTGTCAAAAGCCTTTTCTGGGAGTGGCTGGGTGGCGCAGTGGGTAAGAGCATAGGCCCTGTAGTTGGGAGGACACGGGATCACTTCTGGCCTCAAATACTTAATACCCACACAAAAAACTGGCCACGTAACCTTGGAAAGTTACTTAACCCCAATTGCTTTAAAAAAAACCTTTTCTGCATCTATTGAGATAATCATGTGGTTTCTGCTAGTTCTATTGTTCATCTGATCAATTACACTGATGGTTTTCCTAATATTAAACCATCCTTGCATTCTTGGAATAAATCTTACCTGATCAAAATGTATTATTCTTGTAATAAGTTGCTGTAGTCTTTTTGCTAATATTTTATTTAAATTTTTTGCACCTATACTCATGAGGGAAATTGGTCTATAATTTTCTTTTTCCATTTTATCTCTTCCTGACTTAGGTATCAGTACCATGTTTGTGCCATAAAAGAGAATTTTGTAGGACTCCTTCTTTACTAATTTTCCTAAATAATTTATATAGTATTGGAATCAATTGTTCTTTAAATGTTTGATAGAATTCACTAGTAAATCCATCTGACCCTGGAGATTTTTTCCTAGGGAGTTCACTGATGGCTTGTTCAATTTCTTTTTCTGAGATGGAGATGTTTAAGTAATTTACTTCCACTTCAGTTAATCTGGGCAACCTACATTTTTGTAAATATTCATCCATTTCACTAAGATTGTCAAATTTATGTGCATATAATTTGACAAAATAATTCCTATTTATTGTTTTAATTTCCTCTTTATTGGAGGTAGAGTCAACCTTTTCATTTTTGATACTTATAATTTGGTTTTCTTCCTTCTTTTTTTATCATATTGGCTAAGGTTTTATAATTTTTTTTTGTTTTTTTCCTAAAGCCAGCTCTTAGTTTTATTTATTAATTCGTTTTCTTAATTTCAATTTTATTAATCTCTCCTTTGGTTTTCATTATTTCTAATTTAGCATTTAATTGCAGATTTTCAATTTGTTCTTTTTCTAGCTTTTTCAATTGCATGCCCAATTCATTGACCTCACTTTTCTCTAATTTATTCATGTATGCACTCAGGGAAATAAAACTTCCCCTAAGAACTGCCTTTGTTGCATGCCACAAATTTTGCTATGTTGTCTCATCATTGCCATTCTCTTGAATGAAGTTACTGATTGTTTCTATAATATCTTATTTGACCCACTCATTCTTTTTTTTCTACAAAATTATAAAGCATCTTTAATAACTCAAAGTTTCCCACAAAAGCAATGTTCATATTTTCATTTGTTTTGTTTTTCCTTTATTAATTTGTTTGTTTACTTTGAGTTTATAAGATTCAGTTCCCCATTTCTTTGAGTTTCAAATTTTCTCCTCCTTGCTCCCCTTCCCCTCTCCCCCCATGGTGGCATACAATCAGATATAGGATCTGAAGATACTTTCACATTAGACATTGGTCAGGTTAAAAAGAATGATTGTAAGGGATGGAATGAACAATGGGAAAAAGTAAACAAAACCAAACAAGAAAGAGAAAGAGAGCAGGTAATTAGCTTCAATCTGCATTCAAACTCTGTTCTTTCTGGTTCTTTCTCTGAATGTGGACATCTCTGTCCATCATGAGTCTTTTGGAGTTTACTTATAGCACTGCATTTCTGAGAAGAGTCCAGTCTATGAAAGTTTTACCCACTCATTCTTTAGGATTAAATTGTTTAGTTTCCAATTAGATTTTAGTCTATCTTTCCATGTCCCTTATTGCATATAATTTTTATTGCATCATCATCTGAGAATGATGCATTTAATATTTCTGCCTTTCTGCACTGAATTGTGAGGGTTTTATGTCCTAATACATGGTCGATTTTTGTGTATGTGCCATGTACCACTGAGAAGAAGGTATATTCCATTTTATCCCCATTCACTTTTCTCCAGAGATCCATCACCCCTAACCTCTCTAAAATTCTATTCACCTCCTTAATTTCTTTCTTGTTTATTTTGAGGTTGGATTTATCAAGTTCAGAGAGGGGGAGATTAAGGTCCCCCACTAGTATAGTTTTGCTATCTATTACTTCTTCTAATTCCCTTACCTTCTACTCTAGGAATTTGGATGCTATACCACTTGGTGCATATATGTTAAGTAATGATATTGTTTCATTCTCGATGGTGCCTTTTAGCAGGATATAGTTTCCTTCCTTATCTCTTTTAATTAGATGAATTTTTGCTTTTGCTTTATCTGAGATAAGGATTGCTACCACTGCTTTTTTTTTTTACTTTAGCTAAGGCATTATATATTTTACTCCAGCCTTTTACCTTTATCCTGTGTGTATCCCTCTATTTCAGACGTGTTTCTTGTAAACAGAATATTGTAGGATTATGGTTTTTAATCCATTCTGCTATCAACTTCTGTTTTATGGGAGAGTTCATCCCATTCACATTCACAGTTATGATTACTATCTCTTTCCCTCCATCCTATTCCCTCCCCTGTTTATGCTTTTATTTTTTTCCCTTCTCCTCCTTAAGAGTTTTCCTTTTGACCACTGCCTCCTTCAGTATTCCCTTCTTATGAGCCCCTCTCCCTTTTCCTCCCGTTCCCCCTTACTTCTTTCCTCCCTTCTAACCACCCCTCCTTTCTTAGCCCTTCCTCTCTCCTACTACCTGTAGGATATGATAGATTTTTACACTTAATGTATTATGTTATTTCTTCTTTGAACCAAGATTGATAAGAACAGATCTCATGTAAATCTCCTCTCCCTCCCCTCGTTCCCTCTATTATGATACATTTTTTTTTCTCTTCTCGATAGAGTCCTATGCTTAACTGTTTGTGTTATTGCCTCCTTGCACCAGAACCAATGCAGCAAAAGTTCATGCAATGGTCATCTTCCTCCCGACATTCCCACTATTTTTTTTCCTTTAATGTTTAGTTTTATTTGCTCTGAGGATTTGGTGAATGATATGCGACCAGAGCTATGAAGTAGATTCTTATAATTTATATTTATTCTTTTTTTTGTTTTATATTATTTTATGTGAATATTTGATTTTAAAACTTTCAATTCCAGATTCATTCCCTTCCCCCCCTGCCACCCACCCCCACTGGGAAGACAAGCAGTTCAGTATAGGTTATACATGTGTGACTAATGCAAAACAATAACATAGTAGATGTATTGTAAAAGACTGACTATATTTCCCTCCCCCATCCCACCTCCCACTTGTTCTATTCTCTACTTTGATCCTGTCCCTTTTCAAAAGTGGGTGCTTCCAACTTCCCTACCCCCGGGTCTGCCCTCCCTTCCATCATTCCCCCTCACATCCCCTTCCTCCCCTATTCTCCTGGAGGGTGAGATCCCCTATTTAGTGTGTATTTCCCTCCCTCCTCAAGCCAGATTCAATAGGAATAAGGTTGACCCATTCCCTTTTGCCTTCCTATTCTTCCCCTCCATTGTAATCATTTTCCCTTGCCTCTTCTGTATGAGATAGTTTGCCCCACTCTGTCTCTCCCCATCTCCTCTCATTATATTCCTCTCACCTCTTAATTTCACCTTTTAAGTATCATCCCTTCCTGTTAAATTGGTCCCGTGCCCTCTATCTCTGTATACCTGTAAACGTATATACACACATTCACATATGTATTCATATGCCCGCATACCCTCATATAAAGACACATATGTTTTTATATATATATATATATATATACACACACATATACATATATATATATATATATACATACATATATTTCTAATCCCTTCAACTACTGAGAAAAGTCTCATAAGTTACAATTATTGTTTTTCCATGTAGGAATGTTAATACTTCAACTTTGGCCAGGTGGCTCAGCGAGCAAGAGCACCGGCCCCAGTGCCGGGACGACCCGGATCAAATCTGGGCCCAGACACTCAGCACCACACCCAGAAACAACAACTGGCCATGTAACCCCGAGCAAGCCACTCAACCCCAATTGCTTTAAAAAAAAATAGTTCAACTTTGATAAGTTCCTTATGATGTCTTTTCCCTGTTTACCTTCTCATGCTTCTCTTGCTTCTTGTATCTGAATGTCAGATTTTCTATTCAACTCTGGTTTTTTCAGCAAGAATGCTTGAAAGTCCTGTATTCCACTGAATGACCATAGTTTCCCCTGAAACATGATACTCAGTTTTGCTGGGTAGGTGACTCTTGGTTTTAATCCCAGCTCCCTTGACTTCCGGAATATCACATTCCAGGCCCTTCGATCCCTCAGTGTAGAAGCTGCCAGATCCTGGGTTATCCTGATTGTGTTTTCACAATATTCAAATTGTTTCTTCCTGGCTGCTTGTAATATTCTCTCCTTAATCTGGGAATTCGGGAACCTGGCTATAATATTCTTAGGAGTTTTCTTTTTGGGATTTTTTTCAGGAGGTGATCAGTGGATTCTTTCAACCTCTATTTTGCCCTCTCATTCTAAAATATCAGGGCAGTTTTCTTTGAGAACTTCCTGGAGGATGCTTTCCAGGCTCTTACTTTGGTCATGGCTCTCAGGCAGTCCAATAATTTTTAAATTATCTCTCCTGGATCTATTTTCCAGGTCAGTGGTTTTTCCCATGAGATATTTCACATTGCCTTCTATCTTTCATTTGTTTGGATCTGTTTAACAGCATCTTGATTTCTCAAAAAGTCATTAACTTCCATTTGCTCCAATCTAATTCTGAAGCAATGATTCTCCTCAGTGAGCTTTTGAGATTCTTTTTCCATCTGGCAAATTCATCTTTTTAAGGCATTCTTCTCCTCATTGCCTTTTTGAGCCTCCTTTGCCATTTGAGTCAGTCTGTTTTTTAAGGTATTATTTTCTTCAGTCAGGCTGTTGACTCTCATTTCATAATTTTCTTGCATTGTTCTCATTTCTCTTCCCCATTTTTCCTCCACTTCTCTTATCTGCTCCTTAAGGTCCTCTATGGCCTGTAACTAGCTTGTATTTTCCTTGGAAGCTTTTGGTGCAGGAGTTCTGACTTCACTGATTTCCTCCTGTTCCATGCCTTGCTCCTTCTTATCCCCAAAATAGGAGTGTATGTTGGAATCTTCTGTCTGCTTTGTTTCCTTTGCCTGCTCATTTTGCCACTCAATTACTTGACTTTTGGGCTTTTTGACACATTAGGATTCTGCCACCAGACAGGGGAGTTTTCGTCCCAAATGCTGGGGTTTTCTCAGCTGCCGGAGGTATTAGATGGGTGCCTTCTCTGAGGTCTCCACATGCTCTGGCAAGCTGGACACACACCCCAGGACCTCCACCCTAGACTGCAATCCAGATCCAAGCAGGTTAAAGCAAGAGCGATTACCCCTCAGACTGGTGCTTGGTCCCCCTACATTCTTCAGGCCAGGAGCTGAAGCCACCACGTGGCGCTGGCAGGCTGTGCCTGCATCTCAGCGGTTTCTCGCCCCAGGGGTAAAAGCCACGCCCTCCCACTTACTGGGTCCCAAAGTCCAGACTGCACTGGCCTCTCATCTTGTTCTTCGCACCTATGTATTGATAAATCTGGAAAGGGCCACAGCTGCTGCTGATCTGGAATCCCTCTGGCTGGCGGCTGGTCAGGCCCGCCCTGGGGCTAAAGCCTCAGTGTGGTGCTGGGCTTGGCTCCCAGAGCTTTGCGCTGGCCGATTCCTGCTGGCCTGCCGGGCTGTTCTCAGCAGGAGGTTAGCTTCTCTGTGTCATTTTGTGGGTTCTGCAGCTCCAAAGTTTGTTTAGAGTCCCCTTTTTACATGAATTGGGGAGGGTGGAAGCCGGAGTCGCGGGAGGGTCGTGCTTCTACCCATTCACTCTATTATATTGCTTTTATGCCTCTTTGTGTGGCATAATTTATCCTTTTCCACTTCATTCTTTCCTCTTCTTCCATTGCAGTCCCTTTGTAGCCCTTAATAAGGTTTTTTTTTTTATCATGATTTTGTGTAATTTATACCCATACCCTCTACTTGTGTATAAACAGTTTGCTCTCATTAAATAACAGGGTGTGTGTGTGTGTGTGTGTGTGTGTGTGTGTGTTTTCCTTGTTTACATTTCTGTCTTTCTTGCATCTCATAATTGGAGGTTGAATTTTCCATTGAGCTCTGGTTTTTTTCATCAGGAAGGTCTGGAAATCTGTTATATCATTGAATGACCATCTCCTTGCCTGGGAGAACATGTTCAGTTTTGCTGGGTAGGTGATCCTTGGTTGTAACCAGAGCTCTTTTGCCTTGCAAAAAATTGTATTCCACTTCCTCTGATTTTTCAGTGTAAAGGCTGCCAAATCCTGTGCGATCCTCACTGTGGTTCCATGATATTTGAATTGTTTCTTTTTGGCCTCTTGTAGTATTTTCTCCTTTACCTTGTGGTTCTGGAGTTTGGCCACATTTCATGGACTTTTCAATTTGGTATTTCTTTCAGGAGGTGACTAGTAAATTCTCTTGATTTCTATTTTACTCTTTAGTTCTAGTATCTCAGAACAGTTTTCCTTGATGAACTCTTGGAAGATGTTGTCCAGGCTCATTTTTTCATGATGATTTTCCAGTAGGCCTATGATTCTCAGATTATCTCTCCTGGATCTTTTTTCCAAATTAGTTATTTTTCCATTGAGATATTTTACCTCTTTTTCTAGTTTTTCATTCTTGATGTTTTGTTTGACTAATTCTTGGTTCCTCATAGTGTTATTTGCTTCAATTTGGTTGATTCTAGTTTTTAGTGAACTATTTTCCTCAGTTAGCTTTTGGAGCTCCTTTTCCATATCACACGTTTACTTTTTAAGGAGATGTTTTCTTCATTGTAATCTTTTTCTAATTTTGCAATTTTGATTTTAAAAGAATTATCCATTTTATCTTCCATCTCTCTCATTTGGTTTTCAAAGTTCCTTTTGAGCTCATCTAAGAAAACTTTCTGTGCCTGAGACCAGTTCCCTGTTGAGGCTTCAGCTGTGGGTGTGGAGTTATCACTGTCTCCCTCTGAATTTGGTTCTTCCCTCTCACAATAGTAGGACTCCAAAGTCTTTGTCTCTGCAGTTCTCTTTTCATCCATTTTGAGGCAGAGTCCTAGCCACGCCCTTCCTCTAGGGTTCCCAAGCCTTTACTGTTTAAAGTTTTGCCCTGGGACAATAATTACTATGTTTTCAGATTCAGAGGGGGGATTGGAACAGCCTGGATTCACTCTGCCATCCTGGTCCCTGGAAGTCCAAATACGGGCTTTTAAAATTTCTAGGCTGTGGATTGATAGTCCCAGGAGGAGCTGTTTCGCCTGGTAGGGGCCCTGCATTTGACTCTTACCCTGCTATGACCAGTCCCAGCCCTGCAGTGATAGGCCTGGCAGTGGCCCTTGTGGTTGGTGGGTCAACTTGCCACCAGTTTGATCAGGCCTTGGCCAGGCCTCTGCACTGCCCAGAGTCTGATATATTTCATTCTTGTTCTTCTTTGGAAGAATATCCTGTAGATTATCACACTAAAAATTGTAGTATATGTGGGATGGGAAAAAAAGAAGGAATAGGGGTCCCATTCCAAGCGTGGGAACACAGCATGGGAAAATAAATAATCAGGAAAGGGCAGGACAAGATTAGGGCACAGATCTCAAGTGGCATAATTACTGGGTCACCTGAAATTTTGATTCTTCAGCTATTGTGATGTTCCCTGATTCACATGAATATGGCATTTTTCAGAGAATAGGCTTTAAAAGGTATGCTTTAATGACAGGGAGCAATTTAGAAGCACTGAAAGCATAGAACAAGGAGGGGAACATGGTAAACACAAAAGGTAATAGAAGAGCCTGAGTGTTGAAATGTTACTACAAGAAATATCTAAAAACCCAGAGATATGATTGGCATTCTGAGTGAAGGATCTATAAAAATATACAGATGAGAGTTACACAGAATGAAAAGGCATGGATGGGTTGTGATCTGCCTCAATCAAAGGAATGCCCACACCACTGTTATCACAGATATACCCATAATTAACTAATAAAAGATTTGTGTGAAAGAAGTGAAGAATTACTGGCCTCTGAAAAACAGGGCTATGTCACCTTCAGGATGTTTTCAGGGCAAAGAGATTGTATTTCTGTACTTTGTCTTGTCCACCTCTGTAAAGAATCTCTGGTCAATGCATTGAGATGGGATTTGATATCAGATCCCCAAGTAAAAGAAAGATAGATTCACTTTTGGTTTTTGTGAGAAAAAAATTTCATAGTGTTGCCTTCAAAATGTTGATAGATAGCTCAACATGAAGATGCTGAGGGGGGAAAATGAAATATAGACAAATGATGAGTCAAGTGGCATCTTTTGAGCTAGAATCCTACAATAAGTCAGAGAGTCCTGGCTGCCTTCAAGGCTCAAGCTAAAAGAGGCTTTTTGACAGCCCAGCACACCATGAAGTATAATGAGCAGACAAAATCTTCTTGTATAAAATTAACCTATGCACCAAATTTTGGGGTGATTTATGAACCTGGAAGTCAAACATTTAGATACAAATGCATTATTATCCAATAATTACTGAATCTCAAATAATGTTGACACATTGATGGAAATAGTATTCCATTAGCACCAGCACCTTCTGCTCAACATATTTGCATTGATAAAATAGTATAGATCATAATGCCTTCATGCCTTCTCTTACTGTAAGATTCTGGTCTGTGTGTATATATGTTACCCTACAAATATTTCACATAGATTCTAATGCTCTAGGTGTTCTATTTGTGTTCCCTTAAACCATTAGGGGTGCCTATGGACCACTAGGGCTATGTATATGTTGTCTTTCATTCTCATTACACGACTGACCTACCTTCTCTATTTTTTCTTTAACCCTGATCTTGGATTACATTGATGTAGAGAACTGTCAACAAGGAAACTCCCTCTACCAATACACATCAGCACTTCTCTGCAAATTAGTCTTAGAGAGTCTCCTGAGTCAGAAATGACTTACCTATAGTCACATAGCTAGTATTTGTCAGAGTTAAGACTTGAACCTAGGTGTTCCAGACTCTGAGGATAGCTCCCTACTGTACCTCATTATAGTCATAAATATTCTCAATAATGTCTTTATACCTGAGAAGCAATGTCATTAAAAAAACCTATAATATTTTTTGAGAAAGTTTATACTTCAAGTGATATAAACCAAAGAGCAAACTACCCCCCAAAAGATGTGTGCCTCCAGTCATATTTCAGTTTTTCTTGAAATCAGCTAGATGTATAGAACTCAAGGACATGAGTCATGAAGACCTTAGTTCAAATCTGGCCTCAGATACTTCCTAAGTGTAAATTTCAATCAAGTCACTTAACCTCCATTTGCCTCAGATTTTTTAACTGTAAAATGGGGATTATAATGGCTACCCAGAGTTTCATCTGACCAAATCACACAATTCTTCCCATTAGTGAACTCCAAAGCAAAACTTCACCTCAGGGTGTGTGTGTGTGTGTGTGTGTGTGTGTGTGTGTGTGTAATATATTTTATACATGCAGCATACACACACACACACACACACACACACACACACACACACCCTGAGGTGAAGTTTTGTGTGTATATATATATTTCTTCAGGGTCAGAGGACATCACAACCTCCATGACCACTGTCTAATTACAGAGTAAAAAAAAAAAGGCGTGGGCCTCCCTGAAAAACAAGGCTCCTCTAAGCAAGCTTCTCTTGCTCGGCTCCAAGAGGTGCCCATTGAGGGGCAGGGAAGATCTTCAAATTCCCTAGTCCTATTTTGGGGCAGGGAATATCTTCAAATTCCCTAGGCCTACTATCAAGTGGCAGGGAAGATCTTCAAATTCCCTTACCATTATACCCATTCACCAGAAGGAAAATGCAGAATGAGTTCTACAGAAAGGTCATATGCATGTGTTGGAAAATCACACCTAATGATGAGTACCAGAGAGTTTAAGTTATTTCAGACCTCTACTTGTCATAGCATGGCCTGGAGTTCAACAGTATATCTTTTCAACTCCAAATTGATGAAGTAAATGCATTCTAAATTGTGAGTGTAATTTCCTTTTGAGTCCTGTGAAGTAAGGAAGGAGATAAGAATCTTAATGGCAAATGGGGCATAAGTTATTTTTGGAGATTTTCCCAAAGTTAAAAGTATAGGTGGGAGCAAAGATGCCAAAGTGTGATGAATTTATGAAACATTTATGCAAATGATTTCACATTTCTATGCTGAAACTGAGCTGAAAGGAACTTAGGTTATGATCTTAAGAGTTGGTGATACAAGAGGGATCCTAATCATTGATGCCCAGTTATTAGGCCTTCTTCCTCCAATGCCCACATGATAGTAGGTGCTGTTGAACATAGGAAAACTTCATATACTATATGCAGAAGCATGAATCCCTTCCTTCCTTCTTACTTTCCTCCCTTCCTTATTTCTTCCTTCCTCCTTTCCTCTTACTTCTCTCCCTTACTTCTTCCTTTTTACCTTCCTTGTACCCTAGAAGATGTGTAAACTAACCTAGGGAGTACTCTGAAGTGGTTTAGATTAAATGGTGTTTAAGGTCACTTTCTGTTCTGTCAGTCTATATGTGAAGGAAAATATGGTATAAATAGTACAGTGGTTTTTTTCCACAGACTATGTCACTAATCTTTAGGCAAGACACCATCAATCCATCAATTAATAGGCATTTATTAAATTCTATGTTCCAGGCATTATGCTAAGTGTTGGTAATATGAATAAAAGCAGAAAGTCAGTCTTCAAAGAGTTCACATTCTAATTTGGAAAGATAGAACAAAAAAAGGAAGCTCACAGTATGCACTGGGGAGGGAATAAAGGTACCCAATATGGGGCATGGTAGAGAAAGATCAGAGTGCAGCCTAGAGAGGACTGAAGACATGGCTGGCCTGGATATCTTTCTCAAGTGGAGCATCTAGAAGGAGGTATTCAATCAGAGGGAAAGAGGTCATAGGAGCAGAGGGTATTTCCAATGTTTGGATTTCAGGGCTAGAGTGAGCTTTCAAGATGAAGAGACTTCTGGAGCATGACTCAGAAATTCTCCATTGTAGCCTGGAGATTTTACTGAGCTTGGCAACTTTCTTCTTACCTGCCACTCTACCACCACCCCAGCCCAACATAATTTCTTATTCATTTATTTTTATTTTTTTTCTTTATGTTATTTATTTATTATTTTCTTTTTTTATAATTTCTATTTATTTATTTTTAGTTTTCAACATTCATTTCCACAAGATTTTGAGTTACAAATTTTCTCCCCATATTTCCCCTACCCCCCACCCCAAAACAGCAAGATTACTGAATACACCTTCCCCCAATCTGCTCTCTCTTATATCCTGGCCCATCCACCCTCTAGCTTTCTAGTAGGGAAAGATGGATTTCTCTACCCCAGTGCCTATATATCTTATTCCCCAATTTCATGTAAAATTTTTTTTTAACATTTGTTTTTAAAACTTTGATGTCCAAATTCTTTCCCTTCTTCCCTCCTCACCCACCCCCACTGAGAAGATAAGCAATTAAATACAGATTGTACATGTATAGTTACGCAAAACATTTCCATAGTAGATATATTGTGAAAGACTAAACATATTTACTTCCATCCTATCCCACACTCCACTTATTCTATTTTCTACTTTTACCCTTACGCTCTTCTCCAATCTGCCCTACTTTCTATCATCCCCCCTCCTATCTCCTACTTCCCTATTTTCCTTTAGGGTAAGATACCCAATTGAGTGTGTATGTTATTCTCTCCTTAAGCTAAATTCAATGAGAGTAAGGTCAACCCATTCCCTTTCACCTTCCTGCTCTTCCCCTCCATAGTAACAGTTTTCTCTTGCCTCTTTTATATGAGATAATTTACCCTATTCTATCTCTCCCTATCTCCTTCTTTCCTTATATTCCTCTCTCACCTCTTAATTTTATTTTTTAGATATCATCTTTTCCTATTCAATAGATCCTGTGCCCTCTGTCTATGTATACATATATATACACACACATATTTATACACACATATACCCTCCTATATAAATATATATGTATGTATATATATATGTATATATATATATAAAGATATAGATATGTTCCCTTCAACTATCCTCATGCTGAGAAAAGGCTCATGAGTTACAATTATTGTATTTCCATGTAGGAATAAATAGTTCAACTTTAATAAGTTCCTTATGATTTCTTTTTCCTGTTTACCTTCTTATGCTTCCCTTGTTTCTTGTATTTGAAAGTCAAATTTTCTGTTCAACTCTGGTTCTTTCATTAAGAATGCTTAAAGGTTCTCCATTTCATTGAATGATCATATTTTCCTCAAAGCATTATACTCAGTTTTGCTGGGTAGGTGATTCTTAGTTTTAATCCTAGCTCCTTTGACCACTGGAATATCATATTCTAAAACCTTTTATCCCTTAAAGTAGAAGCTGCTAGATCTTGTGTTATCCTCACTGTGTTTCCACAATACTCAAATTGTTTCTTCCTCTCTGCTTGTAATATTTTGTCCTTGACTTGGGAACTCTGAAAGTTGACTATGGTATTCCTAGGAGTTTTCTTTTTGGGATCTTTTTCAAGAGCCATAATTGTTGAATTCTTTCAATTTTCTATTTTTGCCCTCTGGCTCTAGAATATCAGGGCAATTTTCCTTGAGAATTTCTTGAAGGATGATTTCTAGGCTTTTTTTTAGTCATGGCTTTTAGGTAGTCCAAAAATTTTTAATTATCTCTCCTGGATCTATCTTCCAAGTCAGTGTTTTTTCCAATGAGAGATTTCTTTTTTTTTTTGGAGGGGGAAAGGTAGGGCAATTGAGGTTAAGTGACTTGCCCAAGGTCACATGGCTAGTTTTGTGTTAAGTGTCTGAGGCCAGATTTGAACTCAGGTTGTCCTACTCCAGGGCCAGAGCTCTATTCACTGTGGCATCTAGCTGCCCCTCAACAAAATATCTCACATTGCCTTCTATATTTTCATTTGTTTGGATGTGTTTTATAGTATCTTGATTTCTCATAAATTCATAAGCTTCCATTTGCTCCAATCTAATTTTGAAGGAATTATTCTCATGAGTAAGTTTTTGAAATTCCTTTTCCATCTTGCAAATTCAGCTTTTTATGGCATTTTTCTCCTTATTGGATTTTTGAGCCTCTTTTTTTCCATTTGAATTAGTCTATTTTTTAAGGAATTATTTTCTTCAGTATTTTTTTTTGGGGGGGGTCTCCTTTAGCAGGATGTTGACTTGCTTTTCATGATTTTTTGCATCATTCTCATATCTCTTCATAATTTTTCCTCCACTTCTCTTGCTTGATTTTCAAAATCCTTAAGCTCCTCCATGGCTTGTAACCAATTCATATTTTTCTTGGAAGCTTTTGATGCAGGAGTTTTGCCTTTGCTGACTTCTTTTCGTTCTATGTTTTGATCCTTTTTGTCCCCAAAAAAGGATTTTATGGTCTTATTGTGCTTCCTCCGCTTGCTCATCTTGCCAGTCAATTACTTAACTTTTGAGCTCTTTGCCACAGCAGAACTCTGCTTCCAGAGTGGAGAGAGCTTTTTGGTTTTTGCTGGGGGGTTTGCAAATGTTGTCAGAGGTCTGAGGAGGGTGCCCTCTCTACATCTACCACAAGCTCTGGCACACTGGCATTTCTCACCCCAGGACCACCACCCAAGACTGTGACCCAGATCCAAGCAGATCAAAGCAAGAGCAATTACCCTCTGAATTGTCACTTGGTTCCCCTACAATCTGCAAACCAGGAGCCTTAGAGCCTTAGAGGCAGGCAGGCAGCAGCATGCAGCCACCGTGGCTCTACCACCTCTTACTCCAGGGGGCTGGGGCCAGATCACACTCTTTCATCATCTGGTTCCAACAGAGTTCCTCACTGACCTTTTACTTTCTCTTTGGTGTTTATGGGTAGAGAAGTCTGGAAACTGCCACAGCTGTGGGTGATTCACTCTTCTCTGTTCACTTATTTTTAACATAAACAATTTTGAGTTCCAAATTTTCTCCCTTCTGCCCTTTTCCCACACATTGAGAAGGGAGACAATATAATATCAATTATACGTATGAAATCATGCAAAGCATATTTCCATATTAGGCATGTTGTAAAAAGACTAAAATAAATGCAAGAAAGACAAAGTGAAATAATTACACTTCAATTTGCACTCAACTTTCTTAAATAGAGGTCCTAGAAAGAGTCATCCAGTGAGAAGGAAAGGCCATAGGGACAAAGTGTACTTCCAAAATGTAAATTCCAGGATTTCTTTGCACTATTTCCTTCTCTATGAATTGATGGAATTGGACAAGATGACCTCCATGGTTATTTCTGAATTAAATCCATGAATCTTTTGAAAGCTAAAGTCATAGTACTCTACCAGTTTTGTGAAGAAACTAAGCATAATCCAGAACTTTATCTTGTTTTAGATTGAAACTAGATTTTTAAAAAGTTTGTCTCTTTGAGTTCTACTTTCACTCTTTGAATTTATTTATTTATTTTTGATTTAAAAAAAACAAAGCAGGGAGATAGTCAATTTTTTTACATCCTAATGGAAAATGATGTTAATTTGAGGTATTCCCACAAACCTGAGTATGTCTTCAATGCTGAAGGAAAAAAGCAACGGTTTTATTTATTCCTTTGTTCATTTTTAAAATCTCTAAGGATTCCCAGTTTTTAATATAAGCTAAAAGTATTTGTAGAAAAATAGGCTCTACAGAGTTTTGCCAATCATGTTTCATTTGACCCCTTAAGGTAGAAGGTTAAGTCTCATACTGTGTTAATTAAAATAATTTACTTGTCCAAATGAAGTTCAATTGTATTAGTTGATACTTGTATTTAGCAGCACCCGCATACATAACTAAAATAGCCTAATGAGCCCAGAGGTCAAAAAGTGCACTAGCAGGTTGACATTTGTCTCTAGTGGAAAAGAACTGGGCCTCTGGAAAATCACTGACAGAAAAGTTCTTAAAATACGTGAGATTTGGTATTAATTGTTTTACAGAGAATATGTCAAACTGCTATGTGAAAAACTGACTGTACCTTTGAAAGGCCTGTTAGAAATGAGGCATTACCAAGAAAAGTGATGTGTCAAAAATAACCAAGAAAAGGAAGGCAATTTCACAAATTACTGTCAAATGATGTCTGACAGAAACAGCTTCTGAAACACAAGATGGGCATTTAAACCTGTCCCCTAATGCAGTAGCTTTTCAAATGCTTGAGCTAATACAAATAGTTTAGTGTAGAGTTCAGAAAGGAGGGAGAAAAGGAGAGGAAGAAGGAAAGGAAAGGAAAGGAAAGGAAAGGAAAGGAAAGGAAAGGAAA
>NW_027187298.1:1036646-1042588 GCF_028583685.1 Petaurus breviceps papuanus | reverse complement strand
AAGGAAAGGAAAGGAAAGGAAAGGAAAGGAAAGGAAAGGAAAGGAAAATGTAGGAAGGAGGAGGAGAGAAGAGAGAAGAAAACTAATTATCTCCTCTATATTTTTTAAAAAGTTCTATCTATTAAAGTCTGACTGAATAGTGTCATTTCTCAAAATATTTTTCCACCATGGCACTATACAAACTAACAGTGTCATCTAGCTGCATACTTGAAAATAGTGCCCCAATCAATGCTATTTCCAGGTGTGTTCTCACAGGAAACAGATCTCATACGTGAACATTTGGAGCATATTAAGAACATTTGTTTCTTAGCTTGTTTTCTATTTGTTTCCTATGCATGCCATACTCAACCCTTTTACAAGATTCTCATTAAGGGCTGTTATTTTTACTGTTTTTAGAATATATCTTTTCCATATTCTTTGACTATAGAAGTCTCCATGTGATAGCCATATTACTTGTTCCATTTTACTGAAAATAGGGAGACTCGGCATCCAAAGGCTTCCAGTATTTACTTTCTACCTGGTGCTGGTCAAGTCCTTTTATCTCTCTAAGATTTTGTATTTTCATCTGTAAAATGAGTATAATTATATATGAACCACTTAAAGGAATGTTATAAGGAAGCTACTTCATAAAATGTAAAGCACTATAGGAATAAGAGGTTTATTACAAAGGCTTCATTCACATGTAAACAGTTCATTTTCAACATAAACATAGATTAATAAATGCAAAATATATGCAAAGCAAATACAAAGTAGTTTCTGGAATAGAGGAGAAGGCTCCTTCAACTGGGGAATCAGATAAGGTCTGATGGAGAAGGTGACACTTCAGCTGAGCCTTGAGGACAACCAGGGGTGCTAAGAGCAAAGGTGAAGTGCCCATGCACATTCAACACATGGAAAACAGTCTATGGAAAACGTTCTGCTGAAAATGAGCAAGAAGGTCAGTTTGTCTAGAACAAAAAGTATGTGAAGGACAATGACATGTAATAGTACAGAAAAGTAGGCCATATCCATACTGTGAAGGGCTATCAATGCCAAATGGAAAGTTTTGTACTTTATCCTAGGGCAAAATGGCAGTCCCTGGACTTTTCTGATCAAGGGAATGACATCTACGATAAGGCCTGTGCATTAGGAATATCATTTCAGGTGGCATATAGAAGATGGGTTAGAGACAGTGACTAGAAGCAGGAAGATAAGTGAGAAAGCTACTTGAATGATCCAAGCAAAAGTTGCTGAGGTCCTGAACTAGGGTGATGGTTGTGTTAGTAGATATAGAGGGAAAAACATGAAAAAAATGTTGACAATGTGGGATCAATAAGACTTAGCAATTTAGTGGATATGAGAGGTGAGAGAGAGTGAAAATTCAAGAATGACCCTAGGGAAACATATATGGGTTACTAGAAGAAGCATAATAACCCTTGACAGAAACAGGAAATCAAGAAAAATGGTGGATTTGGGGAGAAAGAAAAGTTCAGTTTTAGACATGTTGGTGGTTTAAAACAAAAATTTAAATGGTCCCTACCTTCAATGAGTTTATATTCTGTTTATATCCTATATGACCAGCACAATTTTTTTTTTCAGTCATACTTATCCTTAATGATGCTATTTCAAAAATAGTGACAAGAATATTACCAACTATATATTTCAGAAGTTATGAGTCTCTTGTTCAAGCATGATAACG
The DNA here is from genome assembly GCF_028583685.1 of Petaurus breviceps papuanus. Lineage (NCBI taxonomy): Eukaryota > Metazoa > Chordata > Mammalia > Diprotodontia > Petauridae > Petaurus > Petaurus breviceps. The sequence continues at coordinate 1,040,910 of NW_027187298.1, read as the reverse complement.
GGGTTTACATAAAAAGCATACATTATTGGTAAAGAATGGTTTTGAATAATGAAAATTTACCTTACTGATTACCTCTGCCTGCTGTAAAAAATACAAGATATTATCAGTGTTGATGGCAAAAAGAGATTTTGTCCAAAACATTTAAGTCACTTAATCCATATAAATGGAGACTAAGAATGCAGTTAATTGGAACCCCAAGATAAACGGCTCTGTGCATATGCAGTATACACATTCATTATTTTACAATTGAAAAGGTAAGTATGCCCCCATAAAACAAATTACATTAAATTATGGAATATGATTTTGATTCATAATGATAATAATAACATGAACAACAACAACAATAATAATCTAGACAGTTTCTGCCAGAAAAGACTATAATTGCTATATTAAGCCTTTTAAACTATCGTGAAAATGAATTACCACTTTTCGCTCCTTTGAATAGGCGCTTGGCTCCTGAGAGTGGGCTGTATAATTCCAGAGGCACCTTTTTACATAATTAAAAAAATGTCCATAATTCATCACTATCACATTAAGTCCAAGAAGTGATGTTTCCATTAACCTATATGATAAGTTTATACATATATGTGTGTGTGTGTGTGTGTGTGTGTGTGTGTGTGTATATATATATATATATATATATATACACACACACACAACTATAAAAAGAAAGGAATGTGATATATACTAACACAGAATGCTGTGGGTTAGTGCTCCTTCCTCAAATTTTCTTCGACCACTTGACCTGGATCTCTCCTTTGCATGCATCATACCCTACCTTATATGATAACTTTTAATATACTTATTATATTCCTCATAATAGTTTGTAAGCTCCTTGAGAATAGGGCCTTGGTTGTCTTTATGGCCAACATCCACTTGCACAAGGTACGTGCTGAATAAGTGTTTGTTAAATGAATGAATTGAATGAATAGGTGATTGGAACTGAGGGGAAAACATTGTTTAGGTATCATCAATCAAGTATGTATAAACACTTCTGATGTTTTAATCAAACATAACAGAAAAGTAATTCAACCAATGAGATTATAAATTGTCTAAGATGGGAAACATATCTTTGCATCCTCCACTTTTCAGAACCTACTAGGTGTTCAATGGATATTTATTTTAAAAAAAAAAGATGTATTTCTATAGGTTATAAAGAGAAAATGAGGTTATAGAAAATTCTAACATTTTTTCAAAAAGAGTATGCACAATATAAATTATTTAAAATGATACTTGCATTATTGTTTGCTTTTCTGACAGGGAGTCATTTATATACTTTTGGGTCCTAGGATTTCAAGTTAGAAGAGGTGTTAGAAGTCATGTAGTCTAACACTTTCTCTTTACAGGTGAGGAAATTGAGGCCCAGAAAGGTTAATTGAGTTGCCCAAGGTCACAGGCAACAGCCATGCGGGAATTCAAACTCATTTCCTCCGATTTTTATACCATTTTGTTGTACATGTATTTTTGCATTTCAACAATAGTCTGTTTTTGCATGACAAAAAGAAAATAGCTTTAGGATAACTACTACAAATTGAACAGCTAATTCTGTAACTGCATATGTCAGCCCTCTGAATTATGTAGTTACCATTGTTTCCAGACCAAGAACTAAAAGCTAAATGCCTTATTTAATTTCTTTTATATCAATGTTTGAGTCCCAGCTCTGATATTTACTATGGGCCACTGTTGTTGGCCCTCACTGAACCCATTTCTTTATCTGTAAAATAGAAATTTATATAATTTGATATAACTACTGCATAGAATCTGGGGAAGAAAGTACTTTGAAAACTTTAAATTACTTTAGAAATATGAGCTATTATCATTTATGTAAACAGATAATAATAATGTCAGTACTGATGGAGCATGTTAAGACTTTGTAAATATCATCTCATCTTGTCCTCACAACCACTCTGGAAGGAAGTTGTTATTATTATCCCCATTTTAGAAATAAGGAAAGTGAGGCTGACAGTAATTAAGTGAGTCTTATAACTAGTTAATGTCTGAAGCCACATTTGAATTCAGCTCTTTCTGATCCTAGGTATTGAGCTCTGTATATTGTGTCACTTAACTGCCCATAATTATAATTAAAATGTCATTCAAAATTGTAATAGTATGTAAAGTTTGTATTCAATCTTATTTAATGCCAGTAAAAATTCCAATAAGATGCAATATCCTTGAGAACAAGAATTATTTCATGTTTTTCTTTACATCTTATTAGAATTTTTACTGACATTAATCAATCAACTTTCCATGTCATTTTTCATTCTCAGTCTTCTTCATCCATGTTATGTCCCCTGTCCATGGGTATCCTCCAATGCTCTGTCATAGGATGCCTTTTTTTTTTAATCTATGTTTTCTTACTTTGTAATCTCCTAAATTCTTATGGGTTCAATAATCTTCTCTCTGCAAATGATTCCCAGATCAATATATGCAACTCTACTCTCTCTCTTGAGCTCCAGCCCTACATTAGGTATGTCAAACTGAATTTTAGGTATCCCAAATATGTTAAGTGAATAGGACTAGGCTGTGAAACTGAAGGAGTAAGTGGGCAGCTTTAGAAGAGTACAATCAACCAAAAAGTAAAAAAAGATTATAAAGGATGGAGGGACTCAGAAATATAGAATAGTTTTCAACTACTTAATTAAGTGTACACAGGTAGGCAATATAAGAAATGAGAAAAAAGGTCTAGAAGAGACTCAACTACAGTTTTGCTTAGTAGGGAAACCTTAATAGAAGTAAGGTGGATTGGGAATAAACATATTTCTTGGAAAAGGGGATTATAAATTAATGTAACTGAAATTCAGAAAAAAAAGATTGAGGTGATAAAGTGAGGGGGTGGGATGAGAAAATGAAGTTTCAGTAGCACATTTTTTTCTGCATGGGAAAGGAGGAAGGAAAAGGAGTGAACAGTATAAAGGAGGAAGGGAGAAAAGAGGGGACTATAACAAATACAACTAACTTGGAATTGGATAGCGTTTAGGGGAAATTTGTTGGAGGAGATTGGGATCAGATGAGTTTAAATAAAATGAACTATAATAATTAAGTACTAACTTTAAAGAGGATAGAAAATATAAAGTAGTTTTGTGAAAGATAATGCAAACAATAATTATGTCAATAATGTAAATGAATTAAATATCCCCAATTTTAAAATCGGAGAAAGAGAAAGAAGGAAATTGAGATTAGAATATTGGATATACTAAAAATAAGAAAAACAACAGTTTTCTGTACATAAGAAATATTTAAATCAGACAAATTCATATAGAATGAATATTAGGAGATAATCTATTTTCCTTCAAGTGACTTTTTGAAAACAAGTATTACAATAATAATTTCAAATAAGGACACAAAAGCAAGCACCAAGACAAACAGGAAAATCATATTTGGCATAAAAGAAACAAAGAACTAAAGAAAATATTAAATTCATGTGCAACAAATGATATAGGACTAAAGCTAAGTAATGTAAAAAAGTAAATAAAGACATTGATAATAGCAAATATAAAATATTTCTCTCAAAACAGTAAAAACAGAAAGGAAAATGGAATTGAACAAATTATTGAAAATTAAATTTGAACTATGATCATTTCAGAATGTGTATATGAAAGAATGTCTGTGTATATGTTTTATATATACACATATATGTATATATATATAACTCTATGGTACCTTTAAAAATTTTATTGCCTTAGGACTAATCATAGTAATCATAATAATAATCAACTGTAAAAATAATAATAATAATAAAACACATACCTAAGGACTCAAATCATCAAAATAGTAACTAATAAATGATATGTGAGCAAAATATACAGATGAAAATAGAGAATCAGCAAATAAACCAACTGAGATTATTGATAGCTTCACTATAGTATCAAAATAAAAAATAAATATGAAATAATCATCAGTGGTTCTATATAGTAATAACACAAACTAGGAATAAGAGGATTTCAAATCAAGTAACTACAAAATACATAAAATATCTGGGGGAAATATTTTTTTTTAAATATAACTACAAAAAACTCAGTAGACATAAAGAGATATTTAAATAAATGGAGAAAAACTCATTATTCATGGTTGGACCAGGGAACTATATCTAAAATGGTTATACTATGTAAATCATAGCTTTGTCAATAGATAGATGGATGGACAAGGATAGATAGACAGATAGATAGGCAGACAGGTAGATAGATAGATAGATAGATAGATAGATAGATAGATAGATAGATAGATAGATAGATAGATAGATAGATAGATAGATAGATAGATAGAT
>NW_027187298.1:985308-1036636 GCF_028583685.1 Petaurus breviceps papuanus | reverse complement strand
TGGATGGATGGATGGATGGATGGATGGATGGATGGATGGATGGATGGGTGGATGGATGGATGGATGGATACATAGATAGATACATAGATGATAGATAGTACAAATGTAGTATAAGAGAAGCAGTTGAGAAAGTATACCTCTTTCAACTCCTCTTTGGAGAGATGAAGTAGATTACCCACAATCACATGGACAGCAAGGGACAAATTCAGAATTTGCACTCAGGACCTCTGACTGCAGACACAAAGATCCTTTCCACAAGAGCTATACCCAGTGTTAAGTTCTTAAATTCACATTTTTTTATGAAAATACAATTTACTGAGTCTATGGTTGTAACCTCTATCTTATCTTTGACTCCTCCTGTTCCTTCAATTCTCATATGTCATGTCATATGGTGATTCCATACTTGTAATATCTCTTGAATCTGTCCCTTCCTCTCTGTTTCCACTATCACCCTACTAAAGCTATTGTTATCACTTATCTAAGTTATGTCAGTAGCTTCTTTATAAGCTCTCTTGTCTTTATTTTCTCCTCCTCTAATCCATCTTCATGCCACTGTCAATATAAACTTTTTCAAATGATAGATCAAATCATATCACTCATCATCTTCAAAATCTGGCATCAACGGCTACATGACTTGGGATCACTTAATTTTTTGTGTTTTATCTCATATTATTGCCCTTGTCCCAACATGTACTCTTTCTACTAAAACTGGCCTATTCTCTGATCCCCTGGGTCTGAGTTGCATTCTCATACCTCCATATTTGAGGTAGAATCAGCAAGACTTGGCAATGTATTGGATGTGAAGGATGACCCAAAGGAAAAAAAACAATATTGAAAATAACTCTGAAGTGTAAACCTGGGTGACTGAATAAAAACAGTATTAAAGGGGCTATGGAAAGACCCATATTAGTGCATTGTTAGTTGAGCTATGAATACTTCAAATCTTTCTCTATATCATTTTGGAATTATACAAAAAACCTAAATCTTTTATGTTCCTTAGCCCAATCCTCACCCTATTGGGAATATGCCCCAAAGAGGTTAAAAAATAGAAATAAAGATCCCATATATGCCACAATGTTAGAAAAGAACTGGAAACAAAGTAGGTGGTCACCAAGTGAGACATGGCACTACAAATTATGACATGTGGATGTAACAGAAAATTATTTTTGAATAAGAAATGATGAATATTAGTAACTTAGAGAAACATGAGAAGATTTGTATGGACTTATCAAGAATGAAACAAGCAAAACCAAAGCACAATGACTATAATAATACAAATTAAAATATCACTAAAGTTATCCTTAACTTTGAGCAAAAAATCAATAATAGCCCCATAGAAGAGATAATAAAATATAATTCTCTCCTTTCAAAAGGGAAGCTAGAGACTATCAGGGCAGAATGCATGTACTATTAGAAATAGTCATTTCAAGAGATGGTTTTGCTTAATTATTTCTCTTTTTTACAATGGACACCTAAATTTATAGGAAGGGCAGGGAGATGTTTCTAGAAATGACTGTGATATGAAATCAATTGTTATTAATAATGTTAAAAAAAACCACTTCACAATGCTACATAAATATCAAGTACTATTTTTATAACTATGCTATTTAGATCAAAAGTGTTTATGCCTTTCTGCTTACATAATGAGAGGTTTCTGGGCTAATACCTCTTATAAGGTATTATTCAACTATTCCATTAAAAATAAAGTAATAAAAAGATATTATACTGGGGGGGGGAACCTCCAACTGCACATACTTTCTCTTCCAATCCAACTCCTTTTCACTCTTCTGCCTTCAAGTTAAACCTCTTCCATAAAATTTCCCTACTTGCTCATGTCTTCCTTCTCCCAATTTCTCTGAGTTAAGAAGTATCATTTTCTACTACAAAATTTAGCCCTTGATTGTACATAAGCTTGTATTGCTCCTTAATTGATTGATGTGTCCCCAAAAGATTGGATTATCTCTAGACAATGTAATTCTTTCTTCCTGTACCCTGCAGACCTTAGCACAGCCCCAGTCTATACACGTTTCTTGACCATCTCTTAATTGATGAATTGCTTTTGCTGGTGGTGGATAAGCCTATATAGAAACATAAAGTCCTTGAAAATTGGGACAAGCTTTTCTGTGCCTTATTTTTTAGTCATGTTCACTCAAGATTGACTGTAACTCTATTTTGGGTTTTCTTGGCAAAGATTCTGTACAGTTTGCCATTTCCTTATCCAGTTTATTTTACAGATGAGCAAACTGAGGAAAATAGGGTTAAATAACTTGCTAACAAGCATCTGAAGGCAAATTTGAATTCAGGAATGTGAGTCTTTCTGACTTCAGGTCAGGAATTCTATCCACTGTTCCTTTATCTATTTACTTAGTTGTTTTTTCTGTGCTAGGTAAAACCAGTTGAACCTGAATACCTTGTTATTATTATTTATTATTGATAGCAATATTATTAGTAATTTCATTAAACTTTATATTAGCAACAACTAGGAAGTAACAGATCAACTAAGATTGACAATAAAACTATGATAATTTATTAATTTAGTCCCAGAGGCAGAACTAGTTGGAATGGATAGAAATTTCAAAGAGGCAAATTTAAGGAAAATCTTAGTGACAGTAAGAACTATTAAGAAAGGGACTAGGTTGTTTGGGAAGGTAGCAGAATCGTCCTCATAAGAAGTTCAAAAAAAGTCCAGGGGGCCACTTATCAAGTAGATTAAAGTAATGATTCTTATGCAGGTGTGGTTTGGACTAGGGGGCCTCTAAGGACTCGCCTGCTTTGGGGATTTTTTCATTCCAGGTTTTAGCCATATAGCTATGGTATTTCCTTTTATAAGTGCTGATCTGTATTTGATCAATTTGCTGTTAAGCACATAAAAAAATAACTTGAGGTAGTTATATGGTAGAATTGATCTCTGGCTCTTAATGGAAGTACTAAGGATGACCCATTTTGGAGAACTTTTCAGCATTAGGTATCGTACATTTTTCCACATGATGAGACAGTAGCCAATTCAAATATTCTCTTTTGGCAACTGATTACAGATGGGAACAATGTAAAGAGAATGCTCAGTGGTTAGGCTTAATGCCAAGCATATATGAGAACATTCATGAGAACAGAGTAGATTCTTACTCCTCTGAAGCCAAGTACTCAACATATGCCCTTGGCATGTAAAAGTCAGAAAGCTGACTTGTTTACCAAATGCTGGGATTCTATAACTTGGAGGCAGAGGAGGAAAGGTAAGTATAGCCCAGTGGGGTCAGAGTCAAATAGAAATGAGAGCCACTAATCCATACTTAAGGATTCCTACAATCCCCACATTGACTTAGTTTTAAAATGTAATGTTATCTGTGTTTTATTGTATTTATTTATTTTGGTATGTATTTCCCAAATACACTTTAATCTGGTTCCCCACTACTCTCAGAAGTGATACAGGCCCTGTTTTTTTATATCTCTCGTGTAATCGTTGGGACTTTATTATAGGATAAGTATAAGAAAGCACTACATTGCATAATGATGCATGACCTTATAGAACATGTTGCCCCAAAAGGTGCTTTGAATTGGAAAACCAGAGAATAGCCTCCTCAAACCATTAAAAAAAATAAGGCAACTGAAACACTCAGAGAGAAAACTGAAACCAAAATCAACCAATTGAATTATTCCTATGATGAATAGTCCCATTTCTGTAGAGGCTATAGCTATTTCTTTGTGTATTTATCAAATACTTAATACATCATATCAAAGAGAAAGATTTCCCCTAAGGGAAGTGTAAGAGGAATATGTATAGTAGAAAATGTACTGCATTTGGAATAAGACGACCTGTGTTCAAAATTCCAGCTCCACTAAGTATTAACTGTTATCTGGGGCATATCACTTACCTGAATTGAGCCTGTATCCCTATCTACAAAAATGAATGGATTAGACTAGATGAACCCCATAGTTCTTTCCACTATTAAATTCAGGGTGTTAGGTACAGATGGTAAAGTTACCTTATCTCTTAATTCACAGTTTTCATTTTCAGCAATTTTTTTTTTTCAAATGAGCTGCAAGATGGCACAGTGGATCTAGCACAGTGGAATCAGGAAGCTCATCCTCATGAGTTCAAATCTGGCCTCAGACACTTACTCACTGTGTGACTATGGGCAAGTCACTTAACCCTGTTTGCCTGTTTTCTCATCTATGAAATGAACTGGAGAAGGAAATGGAAAACCACTCTAGTATCTTTGCCAAGAAAACCCCAAATAGGGTCATGAAGAGTCTGGCATGACTGAAAAACAACAAAAATTTTATTCTACAAATTCTTATATGTATGGGTATATGTGTGTATGTATGTATGTATATATATATTGTGCATCTATTTGCTAGTTCCCTGATAGATTTTAATCTCTCTGTGTGTAAGAAATAATTTAATTTTGTTGTTGTTGTTTTTTTGTCTATCCATGGTGCCTAGCACAGTGCCTGATACATAGTAAGTACTTAATAAATGCTTACTGATCACTCAATTGGTTGGTTGATTGAGATGCTGGATAATATTCATTACAATTGATTTATACTGTATTTTCTCATGTTAAACATGATAATAGGTTAGCATGGAAATCCTAATGAACTATAGAATACTGGAGGCCTGAACTGGAATCTTGATACTAAAGTTTGTTAACTGTGTGATAGTCAGGGAGTCATTTTATCTCTCTTTGCCTCCTTGTCCTTATCTATAAAAAGGAGATAGCAATATTACCTACTTTATAGACCTGATGTAAGGAAGATGGTTTGTAAACTTTAAATCACTATATAAATGTGAGCTATTTATTTGCACAATAGCATCTGACATTTGTCAGGTAAATGTGAATTTTGTTATAACTACCTTTGAAAAGAAAAGAAATTTGTCTTATATTGATAGCAGGAGGATATTGAACAGTGAGGTGACATGACTCAAGGCATGAGCATTTACTATATGATCATAACAACTATACCTGATATATACAGAAACTGAACCCTGAAAAATCAATTCATCTATGTTTAATGTAGGACTCCCAAGTGCTCCAGTGTTCTGTTCCCTTGAGCCTGGATGAAAGAAGACTTAAGAGGGATGTGACAGCTTTCTTTAAGTATTTGAAAAGTTGTCACATAAACCAGAGATTAGGTTTGGCTTTTAAGGATCAAGTTTGGAGCAAGGAATGGAAGTTACAGGAAGGCACATTTCAGCTCAGTATAAAACCTTACCATCAGTTTGTTGTTGTTCAGTGGTGTCTGATGATTTGCAACCCAATTTGGGGGTTTTCTTGGCAAAGATACTGGAGTGGTCATCCATTTCCTTCTCCAACTCATTTTACAAATAAGGAAACTGAGGCAAACAGGGTTAAGTGACTTTCTAGGGACACACAGCTAGTGTCTGAAGCCTAACTTGAACTCAGGTCTTCCTGACTCTCAGTCTGTTTCTCTATCTACTGAACCACCTAGTTCTAATAGTGGAATGGATTGCCTTGAGAGGTAGTGTGTTCTCTATCCCTGGAGATCTTCAAGTAAAGGGTAGATGACCTCTGACAATAGATTTTGCAGAGATGTGTTTTTAGGTTCATATGAGACCAGGGGCCTCAGAGATCCCTAAATGATTTTTTTTTCAGTTCTACCATGAGACAATGGGCACATACAAAATCACTGTAGTACTAAGCCCAAGAGCTGTTCATGGCACCAGCTAAGACAGGGGTGGAAAGCCTGTGGCTTTGAGGCTACAAGTGGCTTTCTAGGTCCTCAAATGTGGCCCTTTAACTGAATTCAAACTTCACAGAAAAAATCCTTTTATTAAAGGGGATTTGCTCTGTGAAGTTTGGATTCAATGAAAGGGCTGAGAACTTAGAGGACCACATATGGCCTAGAGGCCACAGGTTCCTATAATGTTAATGGGATTTAACATCTCCCCCACCCATTAATAGGTGGAGACCATTTAAGGGAAGCTACTTTAGGGAAGATTTGCTTATAGGCTTTCACACCTTTTGCTAATTTCTAATTAGGCACTGAGTCAGGAAAGTTGTGATGCCTTCTGGCTCTGAGAAGTGTATATATACTCTAAGTTTGGCGTTTTGCTTTGGGGGCTTACTTATGAGAAGGAACTTGTGATTCCCTAGTCGAGATTCTGAGTGGCCATATTTTCAGAGCTCCCTGATTGCTCAGATATAAGGGCTCTGTCCATTTAGGGATGTTTGTAAGGTGTGCAGTTGATGCAGGCAGTCAGAGTCTGGTCTGATGGTCTTTATTTCTCTTCTTGTATTTTCTCTGTTTGTATTTCCTCTCAAGTTCAGAGTGCTGACTTTTCCCCTGAACTAGTGAATATCATTTTAAAAAATTGTTGACCCCTTAAACAGCTATCTTTCCTAATAAAGCAGATCTAAGAACCTGTGCTAGAAGCCATTCTGGGTATGCCAGTGTGGTTGCTGCTACAGTTCCCCACCCCTAAGCTAAGATCTTTTGGGCATCAGTGCCACGAGAATGAGGACTGCAAAAGCAGGCTGGGCCAGTGTGGTATTAACTAAATACATGAAGCATCAGAGGTGAAACCAAATCATCTGTGTAGGCAGAAATCTTTCACCAGTTTAGTAAATACAGAGTTTAATGAGATCAAGTATTTATATAGCACTTTAAAATTTGCAAAATACTTTAAATTTGAAACCACACTACAATCCTGTGAGGTAGGTGCTATTATTATCCCCATTTTATAGGTGAGAAAACTAAGGTTGAGACAGGGTAACTGATTTAACCAGGAGCACACAGTATCTGAGGTAGGGTTTGAAATCAAGTTCTCTTGACTCCAAGTTTATTACACTATCCACTGTACCACTTACCTGCCTCTTAAGAAAATTCTTAAATTCAGTGAGAGGACTTTCAAGCATTCTTGATGCAAATACCAGAGTTGAACAAAAAATTTGACTTTCGAATATAAGAAGCAAGAGAAGCATGAAAAGGAGAACAGAAAAGAAAATTCATAAGAAACTTATTAAAGTTGAACTGTTTATATTCCTACATGGAAAGATGATATCTGTAACTCATAAGATTTTTCTTAGTATTAGGAAAGTTGAAGGGAAAATATATGTATGTATACAGTATATACATATATACTGTATATGTACATATATTTGTATATACATATATACTATATACGTATATATAGGGGCGTGTGTGTATACATAGAAAGAGGGCACAGGGTGTAATGGTAATGGAATTTGAATTTGAAGACCCCTTTTTGTATTGGCAAGTAAGCAGGTACTTAACACTTTGTTTCAAGTTAAGCAAAGATAGCAGGTACTTAGTAACTAATCAAGCCTCTGCTGGAGAAACAGAAGGTAGAGAATCTGGAACTCAAACTTTTAAAAACAAATGTTAAAAATTTGTTGTTACATGCAACTGGGAAATAAGATATACAGGCAATGGGATGTAGAAATCCATCTTGACCTACAAGAAAGTAAAGGGGAAAGGGGGAAGGGAAGGAATGGGGGGGATATAAGAAAGGGCAGACTAGGGGAAGGGATCATCAGTATGTTTGCCATCTTGGTGTAGGGGGTAGGGAAGAGATGGAGAGAAAATTTGGAACTTAAAATCTTGTGGAAATGAATGATGAAAACTAAAAATGAATAAGTTCTGGGGAAAAAAATGAAAGAAAAGAAAATTCTGTGAAGTCCAGGAGAACAGGCCTATCCCACAGATTTAGACTAAACATGGAGTAAAGTTTAAAAAAATAGCTGTATAGCAAATGACAGATGGGAGAGGGGAACATGAGGCTGAGTTTGAACAAAGAGATTCTCATCTCATCCCTTCAGTGAACTCAATGGTCTTGCTGATCTTGAAGCCAGGCTTACAGTGCCCTCTTTGCTGATTTGAACGAGCCACCGAAGTGGATTGCCTTGTACTGCCCCTAGAAAGGAAGACAACATCAGCTCTGTGCCAGACAGAGAGAAACAGTCATTAAGCCTCTAAGCTGGAAACTGAAAAATAAAAAAGAACTGGTTAGCAATTTCTATCCAGTCATTAACAACAGTGGTTTCTAAGATTTCTCTTGTTTCAATTCCTATTATTCTTTAATATCTTTTCTTTCCCTTTCTCTATGGTCCTTCAGACATCCTGTAGCTAGACCCGTCCCTAAATATTGATTTTCTTTGGTCCAGTGGGTGACTTCATTGTGTCTCTGACTGCTTCTTTCATGATGACTGAGAAATCTCCCTCTCCACTCTCAATTTTTCTCCATCCATTTAATCCCTGATCAATCAATCAACCAAGAAGTATTTACCGAGCCCCTTTCTTCCAAATTGCTCATCTCCTCCCAAGTGCCTTGTTGCCATCTCAATTCTGACAAGGCAAAAGATGAACATTTCTTCTTTGCTCTGATGCTCTACTATTGGACTATTATTAATATTTGTAAGTTTTTGAACAGGTAAAGCTTCTGTTACTGATTTTTTTTCATCTCTGCAGTACTCTAGTAGATGAAGCTGCATAAAAAACATCAGAAAGAGCATTAGTTTTGGAGTCAGTGAACCCAGGTTCAAATCCCATCTCTGACAGAATGTGTGAAACTTTGGGCAAGTCTAACCCCTTAGGATTTCTTACCTATAAAATGAGGAAGTTGGATAGATGGCCTCTAAAGTCTCTTTCAGTTCCTAATCTATGATGATGTGGATTTAGAGGATAGAAGCTGTTGAATGAATGAAAGAAATAGTGCAACATGTTTTAAGGATTTGTATTTTGCTTCATAATAATGATTTGGGACTTAGATTTTAATATGAATCTGTGTGTACCTGTATTAAAATCTTATTCAGATGAATCATGACATGAGTTCTTAAAGACAAATGAGTGGATAATGGAAACCAATGGATCTAGGACCAGCCTAGATAAATATGAAGGGGCCACCAAGCAATTAATTCTATTTTTACCACAATAATCCATAAAATCTTCTACCGAGGTATAGAATAATAGAATAACAGGTTTAAAACTAGTAGGGACCTTAGAAGCCATCAAGAACATCTCTCTTCCTTTTACATATAAAGAAAATAAAGGACAGAGAAGTTAAATGACTTGCCTGGCTAATAAATTTAGGAGATGGATTTAAATCTAGGTCTTCCTGATTCTTAGTTTAGCACTCTATGTATTACAACACATTGAAAGATTGTGTTCCATGTCAATGGAGCACAAGTGATCCTGTTGATTAAATTAGGGATCTTTTGAAGTATTAAAAACATATATATATATATATATATAATGTTCTGAATATAGATGAAATCTTCACACTACACTATAAACATCTTGCTCAAGAGAATGTGAATGGCTGCTCAGTTTTCCCATAATAGATATTATCTTTAATGGAGCTTTATTCCCTCACTCTAAGCCTCCTGTATTTCTGGTTCCCACATTTCCTGGAATTGTAGAAGTAATGAGGTAAGACCTTGGCTAAAATGTTTAAATGTTTTATATTAATACTAATGCCTCCCCACAGAGATTATCTCCAGTTTGTGCAGTATATATCTTATTTGTAAACACTTGTTTGCATGTTGTCTGCTTCATTAGAATGTGAACTCCCTGGGACCAGGGACCATTTTTTATCTTTTCTTCAGATACTCAACTATTAGCACAATACTTTTCCATATTAGGTACTTAATAAATATTTGTTGACTAATTTATTTTCAAGTTCTTGATAGGCTTATGCCTCCAAGAGGGATCATAAGTAGACAGGGAGAAACAGTAGATAGTATTACAGAATTTGGACCTGAAAGGCATTTAACAGATGATTGAACCAAACACTTTCATTTTACAGAAGAAGAAACTGAGAATCCAAGACACTGTTACTTATCAGAAGTCACCAGTATCAGAGCTAGCATTTGAACCCGTCTTATTACTCCAAATATTTTGTTGAAAGGACTCTAGTGTACAATCCAAATGAAAAATAAAAATGGTTCATGAAAGATAAGTAACATTTAGCTTTATTAACATATGTCTAAGAAGGTCTGTGTGCAAAGTGCAGTAACATCCTTGATACATAAGTACTGAAATAAAACATTATGAAATAGATTTATGAAAACTTAGAATGATTTTTCTCCTAGCATACTGTCCTTTCATTCTCAAGACCTTATCAACACTCTGGCAGAACACTCTGTTCCCTGTGTATTAGGATGAATCATCTCCTGGACTACTTAGGTACAATTCAATATTCTCCAATATTCTAAAGTAATCATGAGTTCATATTGGGGGAAAATGGCTGTATTGCAGGAAAGATTTCTTTGTGACAAGAAAATAAACAAAAGATGAAAATGGAAAGACTTCTTTTTGACAAAAAAAATGTATCAGGTACTATCAGTCATTTAATTTAGAAAAGTGAGAAAATGAAAGTACTGCTTCATTCAAAATGCACTCTCCAAAAAACTCTGCCCTCATTTCAGAATTCTTCATCAGACAACATCTCATAACAGGAGAATGAAGTCAACCCTGAGGCTATTTAATCTACAAAGCTTTCACCAAAATGTATAGAGACACTTCTTAGCTTGTAGTGGCCAGGTGTTGAAAAGAGGCTTTCAGCAGCCTTAATGCTCTTCTCTGATTCATTAAGGATAAATCTCAGCCCTTATTTTATCTCTAAAGAAAATCTATATGAAGAATTGAGACAACAGAAAAGAAAAACAACTTTCTTCCTCCTCTTTTTATGGACTCTCCACTCTTCACCTAGTCTTTCATCCATCAACTCTCAAGTTGTCTTAAATAAGCATAAAACAACCAGGGACACTCCAGGATAATGAAAAGCTCTTCAGTCATTTTTCAATTATCTCTGACACTTTGCCATGCTATGCAGGGTTTTCTTGGCAAAGATACTGAAGTGGTTTGCCATTTCCTTCTGTAGCTCATTTTACAAATAAGGAAATTGAGGCAAACAGGGTTGCGTGATCTGCCCAGTGTCACACAAGTAGTGTTTGAAGTCAAATTTGAATTTAGGAAGATGAGACTTCATGACTCCAGGCACAGCACTTTATCCACAGAACCACTTAGCTGTTCCATGATAAAAGATGGTAGCACAAAAACAGTTGCAGGTTAAGTCAAGACCTTAACATATGCAACAATGATATAAGTCCATCCACATGGCATGTAAGTGCATAACCACTTCCTTCAAGTGGAATAAATATCTGGCTAAGACTGTACAGCTGCTGAAAAACTTTGTTTATCCATATGTTTGCAGTCTCTAGCTCTAAGATCATGACCCTATCTGAATTCAACATGATTATCACTGACAACTGTTTAACACTGTATTTTTATTTTGACTTAAAGGGGAAAAAAAGACAATAAAGATGGAGGATCAGGGGCTTTTACAATCTGTAGGCTATTACAATGGTAGGGGGAACATTCCCCTTCACCACCACCTTTGATAAATATAAATTCATTTAAAAGTTGGTTCATAGAATCAGTGGTAAAAGGACATGGCATGAGTTAAAGAATTATAGTAAATAGTTCTCAGTAAATCTCAATCAGAAGCTACTTCTACAGGACAGACACATATCCACAGGGAATTACTGATTTCACATATCTGTTTCTTTAAAGACACTTACTTTTTAAGTGAAACAAAAAAATACAATAAGTAAAATGCTTTCGACTCCCCCCTATTTCTTTTTTTTTTTTGCTTTTTGGAGGGCAGTTGGGGTTAAGTGACCTGTCCAAGGTCACATGGCTAGTTTTTGTGTTAAGTGTCTGAGGCCCGATTTAAACTCAGGTCCTCCTGATTCCAGGGCCAGTGCTCTATTCACTGCACCACCTAGCCACCCCTCCCCTATTTCTTAAAGTAACATTGATATGATAGGATCCAGGCTTATAGGCTCAAAGATCTCTTATAAAGCCAAGTATGAGCAGCTTTCCAGAGGACTGCTGCTGTAAACAGCTTTCCGATTACACAGTATAGTGAACTCCCCATTTATTCAGTAACAAATTAAGGCAAAACATTCACAGAAATAAAAGTACAGCATCCACAATGTATGGAATAACAACTTATCATTAAAATGGCCACATAGTTTTAACCAAGGTGGCCACATAATTTTAAACAAAGATAACATTTATTTAAGGCAAGCCTCCTTAATTGACACAAAGTACAAAGTTCAAAATCCTCTACCCCCCCAATCACACTGTCTTAATCACTTCAATTAAAATATCTTCTTTCTTCTTAATTCGGAGAAGTCCTTATCTCAATCATCTAAATATAAAAGTCAGAGGCTTCCACCACTAGGCCATAGTAAGTCATAATTTTCTCAGTTTGCATTAAATACCCAAGGAGATGTCTTTTCATCTTGACATGAGGCAGGTTTTCAGCTTCCATGGTTCCTTTTCCATGGTCCCAACTCCTGCCCAAATCTATCCAACTACCATCAGGGTTCAAAGGCAGACAGCTCTCAGTTCTTTGTCCTTCTTCTGCAGTCCTGTTCCATATTGAAGCTCACAGTGTCTGGTCCATCTCAAGTCCTTCACAGTTTCTGTTCTTGGGAAGACAAAGCTTAACAAAGCCACAATGACACTCAGACACATTGCCAACATCCTCATCAATTCGCTTTCTGCCTGAGAAATCAACATAGACACAACAACAAGGTCTGAGGAATCAACACATATCATCAATATGGTCCCAGGACCTCTGAAATCTCAGCAAGACCCTCCTCCAGGATTTCTGTAAACATACAAGAAAATCCTCTTTCAGGGCTTCTGAACCAGCAGCAAAGTCCCAAGGTTTCTGTAACAACAGCACCATCCTTATCAGCAGATGAATCTGACAAAGTAACATCAAAACAAAGTACTGGCACCACAGTCATTCCTCCTCCCAGTTTTTCTCTCTTCTCATTTCTTAGTTCTTCTCAATTCTCAGCTCAGTCCTCATTTCTCATTTCTCTTCTCAGTTCTTCCCAATTCTCAGTTCAGTTCTCAGTTCTCTTCTCTCTCTCCAGAAGTTTCAGCCCAGCCTCCAGATGCTTGTTCCCAGAAATTCTGGCCTTTCTCAGCTTGGGCTTTTCCTTATATGAGGTATTAGCTCTACCATGTTCCAGTCCCTTCCTGTTACATCAGCAAGTCCATCTCACTGTGGGAGTCACAAGTTCTGGATCTTGATAATTGACACAATCATGAACTTGGAACAAGGAGCTAAGTACCTGTGTGATTTCAAATCCAAGGAGCAAGAAAGATCTTCAAATTACCATTACCATTACACTACTCCAATGATCTCCATTTAGTGGTTTATAAATCCTAGTTTGTGCTAGAAGTATATAATAGCACCTTTAGCCATCAATATTGCCCAGTTATGCTACAAATATAATTTTACTCTTTGACAATAAGCATATATGAGTTCAAAGTGTTATAGACTGATTTCTGAAGCAATTCAAAACCATCATGATCATTTTCACTTTGCTTTTTCTACAGTGATGATATAAAACTCTGACCTCTTCTAAATGCAGTGTGTTCTTATAGTTCCCAACCTGTCATCCACTGCATCAAATTTGAGAGAAGATAAGAGTTATCAATGTAGTTATTGTAAGTATTTAACAAATAGATCTAAAAGAAAATATTAGTAGTATACTAAAACACCCTTTGTTGTTGAAAGGAGATCATAGAAAAAAATGTTGAGAAGTATCAATCTAGTCCAATTCTCTTAATTTTACAGATGAGAAAACTGAGGCCAAGAAGGCTACTTCAGTGTAACTATGTCTGAATAGCTTCTTTCATTCATAATTATACTTTCTAAAAATCATTCACTGAACAAAAATTATACAAATTTCATGTCAATCCAAATCAACTTATTTGGGAGTTTGAGTTAAATCTATATAACTAACTTTGCACTATGGGACCAGGAAAGATGAATTTCCCATTTAGTCTCATGCCTTATCTATAATACAACATTTTTCCAGGATATCAAGCCATTAGTTCAATATTTGGTTTTACTCTAATTGCCAACTTATGATTTTATTTTCAGCTGTACTTTTAAGCCAGAAAATATTACCTGATTCTTTATTTACCTTCCCAGCCTTGTTTCCTTCTATCCCTACTCTAGTTTCAGCCAAATTAGATTATTTGTACATGGCCTGTACTTTTCCTCTCACCAGTCCATATACCCATAATGCCTTTCTACCAAATATCCACCTGATGAAATCCTATTTGTCCTTCAGTGCCTAGTACAGTTGTCACCACCTCCATAAGTCTTCTCTAAATCATCTTTTGCCATCATGTTCAAAGATTTTATTATTCATATCATACTGAAAAACCCTTTAGTACCTTGAACACCCAATATTCAGTCTTTTTCCACTTCAAATATCTCCTTCATTTCACTTTAACCACAAACCAACAAGGTCACAATCTTACATATGACTACAAAGGGAGGAAAACATATTCATAGAAATTGTGACTTTGACATTCTCTTATTCAAGGTGAGCTGACAAGGTCCTTCAAGGAGGAAACTGTGTCCTATGAAGGTGATGTAGCCATAAATAGGTCTTTAGAAAAGACCTATGCATCCTATGAAAGTGATGTACCCTAAAAGATAGAAATAACCCCTCTCCTTTGGGCCTACCTGCTTTGAACTACTTCACAAATAGTGATAAGTCAATGGGCAAGCTTCTGTATATCATGTCAGATTTGAGGACTTGAAAATTCTCATGCTTAGGAACCAGTTTTTTTTTGCACCTGAATTTATTTCTTTGTGATCAATAAACAAAAGGAATGTGCTCACTTTTAACATGTAATATAGTAGATGATGATGAAGATGATTGATGACTTGAATATCAGGGTGTCCCAAAAGTCTTAGTACTTAGAACTAAGAATATGACAATACTCTATATATAGTGCTTTAAGGAATCTGAACTGTTTTGAATGTATTATTTCTTTTGAGTCTCACCAGTAAAGCTTGTGAGGTAGGTGCTATCATGCCATTATTTATACATTATAATATATTATATATATGTATATGTGCATATATATGTATATATGTGTGTGTGTGTGTATATATATATATATATATATATATATATATATATACACACACACATTTAGGATGGGGTAGGACAGGGTGGAGAATGGGGTATGGTGAAAATTTGGAATCAGAAAGTCAGAGTTTAAGTCCTTCCTTTATGATTCATAAACCTTGTGACTGGGCAGAGCCCTTAAAATCTCTGGCCTCCAGTTGCCTCATCCATAAAACAAGGGAGTTGAACTAGATGACACTTAAGTTTTGTTCAAATTCAAAATCTTTGTCACACTTAGTACCTGCCACACTTAGGTGGAACAATGGATAAAGCACTAGGCCTAAAGTCAGGAAGACATGAGTTAAAATCTAGTCTCAGACATTTATAAGCTGTTTGACCCCAGGAAAGTCATTTAACCTATGTTTACCTCAATTTCCTCATCTGTGAAATGGGAATAATCATAGCACCTACCTAGAAAGGTTGTTTTGGCAATAAAAGAAATTAATATTTGCAAGGTACTTTGCAAAAATTAAAGAACTATATAAATGCTTCTTATCATCATCATCATCATCATCATCATCATCATAACCTCAAGTATTAAGTTTCTTAGTTATCCTTTGAATCAGTAAATGAACTGGCCTAGAGAAGTTCTATGAAATTTAACAATAGTGTCTAACCTTGAAAAATCTATAAATAGCAATATCTTGTCACCCCCAAAAGCAATGAATCTCTGATCTAATCCATGTGGCCCCTGCCCTCCATCATAGTCCATCCTTGCCTGCTAGTACAAGGTAACTATTATCCATGCTCCCCAATAAATCCTCCATAGAGAATCTACCCAAAATTCAGGAGGCCTTGATCTACCTTTTAACTTAATTAGGGTACCAATGTAATGCTTAAACTATCAAGTTTTCAATCATCTTGCTAGAGAGACCATTCCACTTTTTCTGGATCAGACATTTTTGGATGATTATTTTTATTCTATTTATTCTGTAAAAATCATATTTGGCAACAAGTTAATATTAGCCTATTTGAAAACCCATCTCCTGCATTCACTACCCTATACAACTCAGAGAAATGCACAATGATTTTAATAATGACAAGCTGAAACCTTATGTACTATCTTCTTAAAGAGATAACTTTTTTTAAATGTTATGTTTCTTTTTAGTTTATAACATTTGTTTCCACAAAATTATGAGTTACAAATTTTCTCCCCATCTTCCTCCTACCCACCACCCCAAAACAGCAATCCCACCGAATACCCCCTCCCCCAATCTGCTCTCCCCTATATCTTCCCCCATCTCTCCTCCAACTTTCCAGTAGGGCAAGATGGATCTCCATATCCCAAGTGCCTGTATATCCTATTTCCCAGTTGCATGTAAAGAGATAACTTGTAAACTTAATTTTGAATCTTTTCATCAAGGTTCTGAGTTCAGTTATCTTGAGTGTTCTAAATACAACAGAACTCAGAATAAAAATCTAGGTCAATTTTTAAAAATCGACTATATATCCACATCTACTCATACACACATGTATGTTAACCAACTCATCTATGTTAACCAACATAAAAGCCTTTCCTGATTTCACATTGCAGTATAGAGGTACAAGGACGTTTTAAAATTTATTTTTAATTTATGGAATAAAACAAGCATTTCCATAACATAATACAATGAAAAAAATGATTATATATGAAACTGCAAATCTACTATGCACAACTTGCTATTCCTTTCAAATTTACAATAAAATTATCATGTAAATTTCCTTTTTTCTCACCCCCCCACCCCGCCCTAGAGATGGATACCATTAAACACAAATAGGTATACACAAGTAAAATATTCTTTACATACTTCTATTTGTCAGTTCTTTCTCTAGATACAGACAGTGTCTTTCTTCATATGTCCTTTATAGTTAATTTGGGTTTCAATAATATAATAACTTATTTGCCCAAAGTCATTCTTAAAAAACAATATTGCTATTACTGTATATATCATTCTCTTGGTTCTGCTCATTTCTCTCTTCGTTATTTTTTGCAAGTCTTGTATATTCAATGCCATCGCAATTAAATTACAAAGACTTTTTCAGCA
This sequence comes from Petaurus breviceps papuanus, assembly GCF_028583685.1. Classification (NCBI taxonomy): domain Eukaryota; kingdom Metazoa; phylum Chordata; class Mammalia; order Diprotodontia; family Petauridae; genus Petaurus; species Petaurus breviceps. The sequence continues at coordinate 1,019,613 of NW_027187298.1, read as the reverse complement.
GAACACACACTCTGATAGCTCATACAATGTCAGAAAGATTCTGAGTACAATCCTAGTGGCAGATCATGCCTGATTGCCAAGGACAAATACTAACTATGAAGAGGTTCATCAATAATGGTAAGGCCAGTAAATGGAAATTTATTTGTTCATGGCAACCAATGGCAAAGTTGTACGTGGGGTGGACCGTAACATTCTTCTGTGTCTTTAGGGAGAGTGACAAAGTGTTCTAAAGGCTGCACAGGATTGTTATTTTTTTTAATTATCTGTTAACATTTACTTAGCAATTATTATTCCAAATGTGAACTCCTTGTCTACTGATTAAGGTATCTACATAATTCTAGAGGAACTAATTTATGTCAAAAGTAGCATTATAACTACAAATGAAACTACACAACATAAGGAAGGTTTATTTAAATATAAGAATGGACTTGGGCTTTCCTTGGAGAGGTAAATAAAGGATCTGGGTCACTGTATTTCCTAAGGCAACTTAAATATCATTTCATGAGATATTTGGTCATTTTTTATTATTATTGCCATGATTAAGATTAACTGTGGTTAAATGGAGGCAATAAGACCTGGGTCCAAGTTCTGGCACAAATTGGCTGTATAATTATATATATATAATTTAACCACTCAGAGCAAGAGGCAACTCTGAAGCATGGGTAGAGTGAATTTCCATGCTGGAAGCTCTCTATGCCAATGAAATCAAGGATCTAGTAATAATAATAATAATAATAATAATTGCAACTTATTCAACAACACATATTACAGAGTATAAAGAGGTAGATACATTTTATGAACTTGACAAGATACTCTAAATAAAATTAACATGTATTTTTATGCTTTGTAACTTTAATTCAAAGATGGACATGGGGCAGGATGACAAGATATATATTGTAGGGCAGGGGGGCGGAGCCAAGACGGCTGAGTAGAAGCACGACCTTCCCGCGGCTTCCACCCTCCCCAATCCATGTAAAAAGGGGACTCTAAACAAACTTTGGAGCTGCAGAACCCACAAAAAGACACAGAGAAGCTAACCTCCCTCTGAGGACAGCCCGGCAGGCCGGCAGGAATCAGCCAGCACAGCGCTCTGGGAGCCGAGCCCAGCACCACACTGAGGCTTTAGCCCAGGGCAGGCCTGACCAGCCGCCAGCCAGAGGGACTCCAGATCAGCAGCAGTTTGGCCGTTTCCAGATTTATCAATACATAGATGCGAAGGACAAGGTGAGAGGCCAGTGCAGTCTGTACTTTGGGACCCAGTAAGTGGGAGTGCGTGGCTTTTACTCCCAGAGCGAGAAACCGCTGAGACGCCAGCACAGCCTGCCAGCGCCACGTGAAGGCTTCAGCTCCTGGCCTGCAGAGTGTAGGGGGACCAAGCACCAGTCTGAGGGGTAATCGCTCTTGCTTTAACCTGCTTGGATCTGGATTGCAGTCTAGGGTGGGGGTCCTGGGTGTGTGTCCAGCTTGCCAGAGCATGTGGAGACCTCAGAGAAGGCACCCATCTAATACCTCCGGCAGCTGAGAAAACCCCAGCATTTGGGACGAAAACTCCTCTGTCTGGTGGCAGAGTCCTACTGTGGCAAAAAGCCCAAAAGTCAAATCATTGAGTGGCAAAATGAGCAGGCAAAGGAAACAAAGCAGACAGAAGATTCCAACATTACACTCCTATTTTGGGGATAAGAAGGAGCAAGGCATGGAACAGGAAGAAAACAGTGAAGTCAGAACTCCTGCACCAAAAGCTTCAAAGGAAAATACAAGCTGGTTACAGTCCATAGAGTACCTTAAGAAGCAGATAAGAGAAATGGAGGAAAAATTGGGAAGAGAAATGAGAACAATGCAAGAAAATTATGAAATGAGAGTCAACAACCTGACTGAAGAAAATAATGCCTTAAAAAACAGACTGACTCAAATGGCAAAGGAGGCTCAAAAAGGCAATGAGGAGAAGAATGCCTTAAAAAGCCAAATTTGCCAGATGGAAAAAGAATCTCAAAAGCTCAATGAGGAGAATCATTGCTTCAGAATTAGATTGGAGCAAATGGAAGCTAATGACTTTATGAGAAATCAAGATGCTGTTAAACAGATCCAAACAAATGAAAGAATAGAAGGCAATGTGAAATATCTCATGGGAAAAACCACTGACCTGGAAAATAGATCCAGGAGAGATAATTTAAAAATTATTGGACTGCCTGAGATCCATGACCAAAGTAAGAGCCTGGAAAGCATCCTCCAGGAAGTTCTCAAAGAAAACTGCCCTGATGTTTTAGAACCAGAGGGCAAAATAGAGGTTGAAAGAATCCACCAATCACCTCCTGAAAAAGATCCCAAAAAGAAAACTCCTAGGAATATTATAGCCCGGTTCCAGAATTCCCAGATTAAGGAGAGAATATTACAAGCAGCCAGGAAGAAACAATTTGAATATTGTGGAAACACAATCACGATAACCCAGGATCTGGCAGCTTCTACACTGAGGGATCAAAGGGCCTGGAATGTGATATTCCGGAGGTCAAGGGAGCTGGGATTAAAACCAAGAGTCACCTACCCAGCAAAACTGAGTATCATGTTTCGGGGGAAAATATGGTCATTCAGTGGAATACAGGACTTTTCAAGCATTCTTGCTGAAAAAACCAGAGTTGAATAGAAAATTTGACATTCAGATACAAGAAGCAAGAGAAGCATGAGAAGGTAAACAGGGAAAAGAAATCATAAGGAACTTATCAAAGTTGAACTATTTTTTTTTTAAACAATCAGGGTTGAGTGGCTTGTTCGGGGTTGCATGGCCAGTTGTTGTTTCTGGGTGTGGTGCTGAGTGTCTGGGCCCGAATTTGATCCGGGTCGTCCCGGCACTGGAGCCAGTGCTCTTGCTCGCTGAGCCACCTGGCCAAAGTTGAACTATTAACATTCCTACATGAAAAAACAATAATTGTAACCTATGAAACTTTTCTCAGTAGTTGAAGGGATTAGAAATGTATGTATGTATATATATATGTATATGTGTGTATATATATATATATATACATATATGTCTTTATATGAGGGTATGTGGGCATATGAATACATATGTGAATGTGTGTATATACGTTTACAGGTATACATAGATAGAGGGCACAGGACCAATAAAGGTGAAATTAAGAGGTGAGAGGAATATAATGAGAGGAGATGGGGAGAGACAGAGTGGGGCAAACTATCTCATACAGGAGAGGCAAGGGAAAATGGTTACAATGGAGGGCAAGAATAGGAAGGCAAAAGTGAATAGGTCAACCTTATTCCTATTGAATCTGGCTTGAGAAGGGAGGGAAATACATACTAAATAGGGGATCTCACCCTCCAGGAGAATAGGGGGGGAAGGGGATGTGAGGGGGGATGATGGAAGGGAGGGCAGGCTGGGGGGGAGGGAAGTTGGAAGCACCCACTTTTGAAAAGGGACAGGATCAAAGTAGAGAATAGAACAAGTGTGAGGTTGGATAGGAGGGAGGGAAATATAGTCAGTCTTTTACAATACATCTACTATGTTATTGTTTTGCATTAGCCACACATGTACAACCTATAGTGAACTGCTTGTCCTCCCAGTGGGGGTGGGTGGCGGGGGGGGAAGGGAATGAATCTGGAATTGAAAGTTTTAAAGTCAAATATTCAAACATATGTGTGTGTGTATACTATTATTAATACTATCTTACATGTAATTAAGAAAAAAGATATACAGGCACTGGAAAAGTTGAAACGGGTGTGGGAGAAAATATGGGAGAGAGCAGATTGGAGGTGGGGATATCTTGTGGGACTGCTGTTTTGGGGGGATGAGTGGGAGAAAAACGGGGAGAAAATTTGTAACTCAAAATCTGGTGGAAACGAATGATGTAAATCAGCAGTTTATAAAGCATTTAAATTCAAAAAAGATATATATTGTAGGAATATGATTAAGAATCAAGAAGGGAAAAGAGATCAAAATCATTTATGAACTATATGACATCAATATTTTTTCAAGAAGTTAAGAGAGATCTAAAGGAAATAGAAAGCACCAAATAACCACACAAAAATGAAACTGAATATTTCTTTTATCCTTTTTTAATATTCTGAACTTAAATACCCCCAAGAGCATTTAAAAATATGGGAGAGCACAAGAAGATTCCATAGGAAATTATAAACCTGTGTTTCATATAATATGAAACTGAACAGATCTTAGCTGATAGAAAAAAAAAACTGGTTACTACTATGTGATTCATTTTTTATATTTGGGCATAATGAGCCTAAATATATCAGAAAAATAGTAAAAGCAACAATAAATTAGGATACTTTGATCTAGGATCTCACCCATGTAGTTATACACTTCAATGATGCAGATTATATCACATCTATGTCTTTTTATTCTGTGCAATATTTATCTGTATAGCACTTGCAAATCCTCCACAAGGGGGTACCTAACAATCTGGGACTTTCCTTTAAAGTTCTTTACATTTTTTTGTACCAATGGAGCACCTAAAGTGTTCATTAGTTATCTCTTACTCTCATTACATAATTTTTCTGCCTCATTTTGGATTAACAGATCTCTGGTGAAAGTAACAGTGTGCTTACAAATAAAGTTATAAAAACAATAAACATTAGAAAATATAACATATTAATACCACTACTAGGTTTATATCCTAAAGAGATCAAAAAAAGGGAAAAGAACCTATTTGTACAAAAATATTTATAGCAGTACTTTTTGTGGTGGCAAAGAATTATAAATTCAGGGAATGCCCATCAACTGAGGAATGGCTGAACAAATTATGTTTGTGATGGAATTTTTTTTTAAAGGGGTCCCCTCCAACTTACCTTAAAAAAGTTATTGATAAATAAAAAAAAATGAGAAGTAGAAAGAGCATGATGATGTGGGGAAATATTGAATCTGGAATCAGAAGGAAAACATTCAATTCCTGCTCTGCCATTTGCTACCCATGTGACCTTGACCATTAACAACATCTCAGCTTCAGTTTCTCCTTCTTTTAAACGATGGTGTTAAACTCAATGATCTCTAATGGATCTTCTAGCAAAAATAAATAAATATGGACTATTATAATTTTCTACAGAAGGATCACCTATACAAAGCAATCATCACAACATGGGAAGCGAAGCAGTTTAGAAACTACTTTAGCAAGTGGGCATTTTATCTTGTTTTTGAAAATTTTAGTTATTTAATTCTGAACTTAAGAAAGAAAATAAGAATGTCCATAACAGACTAGAAGAGGGAAAAAAATGTTTATACATGAAACTACAATTTTATTACTTGCTTATTACTTATTACTTGCAATATCATTACTAGATCTGTTTTTCAAGATGATTAGAGAAATAGGAAAAGAACCTAGATGTTCTAAAATATTTATAGCAGCTATCTTTGTGATGGCAAAGAACGGGGATGCCCATCAAATGGGGAATGGTTGAACAAGTTGGGGTATATTATTGTGATGGAATACTACTGTGCTATAAGAAATGATGTTCTTAGAAAAATATGAATAGAATTTATCCTCTTGGGGCGGCCAGGTGGCTCAGCGAGTAAGAACACCGGCCCCAGTGTCGGGATGACCTGGGGGATCAAATCCAGGCTCTGATACTTAGCACCACACCCAGAAATAACTGGCCGTGTAACCTTGAGCAAGTTACTTAATTCTGATTGCTTAAAAAAAAAAAAGAATTTATCCTCTTGCAAGCAGAAATTTTGGCAGCCAAAAATCACACCAGTTTAGAATATAAACTAAGTGGTAAAATCTTATAGAAGAGGATGGAGAAGATTACAAGTAGATTACTTCATAAAACAAGTCAAAAGAGATGATGGAAAAAAAGCAGTTTATAGAAATCTTGGTACGAAACCTAATCAATTTAGATTATCCGAAACACTAAGGATGAAAGTAGAAGATTTGTTTCAATGAAGCCTTGGTTGTTTAATCAACAGATGAAAAAATGGAAAATATCTGTAAATATTTCTATAAGTATTAAGATAATTACTAGAACTATGATTTCACTGGTTTAGGGAACTCCCAAAGAAAGAAACTCCCTCTACTAATTCAGATAGGTACTTTATTGTGGGCTATTGTTTGTTTGCTTAGTTTCATTGGCACTTATGAATCATAAAAATCCAATTAAAATGTTTAATAATTAAAATTTTAAAACAAAAATAAAAGAATACGAAATAAAACTACCCTTCCATAATTAGAACTAAAGGAAGTACCTTGTAGGTCATTTGAGTTCCTGACATCCAATCACCCAGGCCTACATTTTAAAATTCAAGGCTTCAGACTTTCCAAGCATGGTGGAGAGTTGAATTAAAGGAGTATGGCAGAGGATAAGGTATGACCACAATATTTGCAGTAACCCCATAAGTCCACCCAAGCTCCTATTATATACATTCCCTGCAACTTAGAGTCTTAGATGCTTATAGCACTAAGCCAAGGGATTTGGTCAGTGTCATAGAATCAGTGTGTGTCAGACGCAGGACTTAAGCTCCGATCCTCTAGGCTCTGAGGCCAGGTTTTCATTCATTATGCCATCTTGTCTTTATTGTTGTTTGGTCAAGTCTGACACTTTGTGACTCCATTTGTTTTTTGTTTTTTGTTTTTCAAAGATACTGGAGTGGTTTGCCATTTCCTTCTCCAGCTCATTTTATAAACGAGGAAAGGGAAGCAAACAGGGTTAAGTGACTTTCCCAGGTAATACAGCTAATTTCTATCCGAGGATGAATTTGAAATCACAAGGATGAGTCTTCCTGACTCTAGGCCCAGTGCTCTATCCACTGTGCCACCTAGCTGCCACAATCTCTATTCTCTATCAATTACAGTATAATCACCACATCTGAACTCCCCAGCATGATGCATGAGGAAGTGTAAATGTCACTAATTAAAACAAAAAATGGGAAGAGCAAACAGCCAGATCAAATTTAAATCAAGAAGATTTTGTGCCAGAGTTGATCATTTTGAGGGCATTGAGGGATCAGTACACACAATCTCTGAATGAGTGAAAGATACTAAACCATTGGAAAGATAATCGATGTTATTACTACCAAAAAGGAGAAATAAATAAATTACCAAGAACTCTCAAACCATATGCTGACATTCTTATCTTCACAAAATCTTTAAGGGAATGACTTATAAAGGGATCAGAGAAATGCTTCATGCACAAAAACATACATATATACTTTCATACATTTGCATATAGATATATAACTTTATTATAGTATAGTATATATATCATATCATATCACATCATATTATATTATATATAAATGGAACAGTAAGTTTTCACGTATTCTACAGCAGATGACAATTTTTACAGTCATATAATCAACTGAAAACTATAGAGGATACAAGATCCCACTCCACTTGTTTGGTGACTACAAAATGTCAGTTCAATATGGCAAAATATAGGCTGAAAGATTCTCCATCAACAAGTTATATGACACAAATTTCAGTTAAAATCCGTGATATACACTATAGAAAGAACTTGACAACTTGAATAATCACATGGTTGTTGATATATAGGAACATAAACAGAGGTACAAATGTTCCACATAGGTGTTTGCTTCTGCCATGTAGGATTCCCAGGGAGGAGTCGAAAGGCAATTAGGTGTACCCATGAGAGATGAGATCCTTTTAATGCTCCATTTTTAGATTTTTCATGCTAATTGCATCAAGCTATAGAATACTAAAGAGTCTCCTAAATGAAATCCTTAGTCACTCAAAAGGCATTGACTTAACTACATCCACAAGAAAACCAAATTGAATAAAGAATGTGTTTTATCCAAAATATGATAGTTGATAGTTGAATGGGTCTTTCTCTCTCTCTCTCTCTCTCTCTCTCTCTCTCTCTCTCTCTCTCTCTGTCTCTCTCTTCTTCCCTCCCTCTTTCTCTCTCTGTATGCTAATATAAGCACACACACCTATGTGTGTATTGCATGTATTATACACATACACATATATCTTGTTCAGACACTGCATAGGAATAATGAAGTGAAGACTAGATTTCATTTCTTTATTTACTTACTGATTTAGGAAATTGTGCAGTGCTTTCAATGACCCCAAACTGGTCCCTGAAACAAAATCTCATCTTTTTAATGAGTAATGCTGTATGGTTGTGAATTAGAGAATCCTGAAATATTTGCAGCAATTTAAGTTGCAGGTCACTTAAAGGACAATCTAGAGATGTATGATGGTTGTAAAGAGACTACAGCATATTGCAAACTATAAATTGTATACACGAAGCAGCATAAAAGGTGCCATCAAAAAGATATATGAAGAGAAAAGGAAGCATATCAGGCCTGTAGCAGGAGCAAGAGATAACAGATCGATCTTCTGCGTGCTGCTTTAGCATCGATAGAGAGTCAGGAAATCTGGAGGAAGGCTCCCGATTGGTTGGATTTGTTCTGGTGGATTTATGCAAGGACACATCCAAGAGTCCCACAGGATGAAAAGTTTTGAAGTTTCCATCTTTAGAGTAAATATACATACCGCCATGATCAAAAATCTATTTAAGTCCTGAAACATGTATATAAGGCATAAGTATGTGTAAGTATATATAAAAGACATATATGCATGTGCAGATGGATATGTTTCTTCTCTAAGGCAACTCTAATACTCTAAATTTCAGAGAAAGTACTAACTTGAACTGGTAGGGGGAACTTCACCAACTGAGAGTTGTCTTTATTAATGATATCACAGACCCACTCTCTCTCCCCCATTATATAAGTCTAAGTCTCTCTCTCTATGTGTATGTGCATATTCATATGTATTTGTATGTGTGTGTACATATGATAGGAAGCATAGTGGCTAAAAAAATCTAGTTTATTCATGTAAAGAAACTACAATTTTTTTTGCTTTTTTGGGGGGGGAGGGTAGGCAATCGGGGTTAAGTGACTTGCCCAAGGTCACACGGCTAGTTTTTTTGTGTGTGTTAAGAGTCTGAGTCCGGATTTGAACTGAGATCCTGACCCCAGGGCTGGTGCTCTATTCACTGCATCACCTAGCTGCCCTGAGAAACTATATTTTAAAAGAATGATAATACAACTAATATACAGAAGTATGAAAATAATGAAATTAGAAAATATTCCATGAAATAATGCAAAAAGAAAAAAAGCAGAACTAGCAATTGTGTATATACACTGATTGCAACTATGCAAAAAAACACATGCAACATGTGAATTATAATAATAGTTAGAAGGGGCTATAGAATGAGTTATTGATACACTGCAAATGGTACCTCTATATATTAGGGCATTTTTACCTTAAAAATTGGTTTTAAAATAAAAAGCATCAGCATGCTTAGAGTAGGTCTCTTCTCCTATAGTCACTGGTCACTTCACCACATTTTATAAATGCCTGTTGTATGCAGAGTACTGTGATGGCACTGGGAGACATACAGTTTAGAGATGGCACGATCCATGCCTTCAGGGAGCTCAGAATCTAATAATAGAATACCAAAGTACCACTAGAGAGGTTCAAAATGAAGTGCTATGTGATATCCAAGAAGAGATGTCTCTAAGATTATACAGTTTTGGAACGGATTTCTCTGGGCTTGTGGGCGGGCCCTGATTTACTGTTGCTTATAGTATTTATTTGCTTCCTCTAGCCACTCATTTATCAGGCATATTTACAGAGGAAACTTGTAATATATTTGAAATTGTTTTTCAGTCTCAGTCACCCAAGTAAATTGATGTTCCAATTACCAGCAACTGGGGGTACAACACAGTTAGCAACAATAGATGGTTTCTTCATAAATCAACTTTGCAATGTATAGGGTAAAGTAAACATAAATGTGAAAGAATTTCATTTAAATGTTAACCCATTCAAAAGGAGCCAATTTACTGGTGATTGGCAAAGTATACATTGTCTTTGCTACAGAACTGCTCATACTTCAAGGAAGCATGGTCAAATATGTCCATCTTTTAGTTCTTTTTTTTTTAAGTGAATAGGAAGAATCTTAATAGAAAAAGGTTACTATAATCACCAGAGGGCAAAAATCATTTGAGTCTGAAAAAAAAGTTACCAAAGGATTTCTTAGAGTGGAAATTTCATTAAGTTGGAGTACCCATGATAAGAAGGTAGAACTTAGTACCAAAATCACTACTGTACCCGAGTGCCAAAACAGATTTAAATTTACTTTTTGCTTTCTCCTATAAATCATGTTGACAGTTCCAAACAAGGAAAGAACCATAGGCAAATATTCAAATAAGATAGTCACTCTTCCAGTCACAAGGCAAGAAGGTGAATAGGACTATCTGAAAAGGTCTTGAGTATTAAGGCAGGCAAAAAAGAATATTAAGAAGAAAGAACCTTATTATTCCCTAGCCTGTGTGGAACTTCTCAAAGCTCCAAAGTTGAAGAACCCTTTGAAGCCTGGTTTCCCACTGCCAATTCTTCATTCCATTCAGGCTAGCCTTTATTTGCTACCCTTGGGACCTTGAGATTTGGTCCTGGAAAGCTCTCTCCTGACCTTGCAGGTTAAAATTCTTCCACTGACACTTACTACCTATGTGACCCTAGGCAAGTAATTTAAATTCTCAGTCTCAATTTCCCAAACTGTAAAATGAAGGGATTATATTATATTATCTCTAAATTTCCTTCATGATCTCAAGCCATACTTTATGTCAGGCCTGCACAACATTCCACCCATCAAAGGATTTCTGACCTGCTGGTTAAAAAAAAAAAAAAGTAGGGTTGCCATTGCTCTCCTATTTGTCACGTGACCCACAGCAACCAACCATCATTAGTATGTCTCTAGACTAATTATGTGCAGCTAAAGAAGTTGTCTTTTTTTGTTCTTTATATTTTTTTATTTTATAAATTTTATTTTAGACTCTTAACACCAGAACATAAATACAGAACAGAGAAAAGAAACAAAAACATATCATAAATTTAAATATTGGGACTTAAATACAAAGTTAGAAAGAAACAAAAAGCATGTTATATGCATAGCAGAACATAAGAGAGGATTCAAAAGATGTAGCAAGAAATTTTTATTTCAAGAAAGCCTATATAATAAATTATACATGTTGTGTTGAGAATTGACCATCTTTTGTTCGCTTCCTTGTCAGTTTTTGTTTGTTCTCTGCTATGCACTTTTTTACTTTGCTCTTTTTTCCCTCCCACCACCCACCCAGAGAGCTACAATAAAGTTTAGATATATTTCTTTATAGCTATAAATATATACAAACACATATCCATATATACATACATATATAGAGATATCCTTTCCCAAGCATACTGTACTCCTGATCTTTGTTTTTATGTCTGTGCATATCTCTTGTTTCCTATCCCTCTGGCCTTTTCTACTTTACTTCTATGCACTACCTTACCCTCCTATTAATTGCCTACCTCCCTCCAAGGATCCCTCTACTATCCTCCTGTTTCCATAAATCTAAACATGCTTCTATAACCCGCCTTTTACCTATCCCCTCATTCTTCACTCTAAAAATCCCTCCCTTGTCCTCTCTCCCACCCCACGCCCCTATTGTTTTATTTCTTCTGAATTTAGAAGACTTTTATACTCTTCCAAATACGTATGTATTGTTGCATCTTAAAGCCATTCCTGATGAAAGTAGGTTACCAGGACTACCAGCCCTCCTTCCCCATCTAATTCCTCTGTACCAATTCTTCCTCTTGAAGCTCATTTGCATAAGAAAATTACTCTTTTTAGCTTTTCTTAAATGGTTTTACTTTTAAAATTCATATCATACTCAGGTTCACCCCAAACTTTCTTATGAGATACCCAATTATTAATAAGAATCTTAGACATACATTTTAATATATGTACATAGTAAATAGTCTGTGCTTATGAATTTCTTTTTAATTCCTTTATGATCAGTCTTTGGTATGTAGCTTATATTTCTCTTGGTTCTTATATGTCAGAATTTCATTTAAGTTCAGGATTTTTTTAACAAAGTCTCGAAAGTCTGAGTGTTTACCTATTATCTGTTTTCTTTCATTCAGGGTAATACTTAACTTTGCAGCATATAATATATTTGGCTGGAACATGAGTTCTTTTGTTCTTCAATAAATTGTGTTCCAACACCTAAGATCCTTGAATGTCTCTGTTGCTAGGTCTTGTGTGAGTCTAATTGTGGCACTACAATATTTAAATTGTTTTAATCTTGATGTTTTTAATATTTTATTCTTGAGCTGAGGGTCTCAGAATTTGACTATGACATTCCTATGAGTTTTCCTCATAGGATCTTTTTAAAGTGGTGATCAACAGATTTTTTCTATTTCTACTTTCCCATCTTGTTCTAATGCTTCAGGAAAATTTTCTTTAATTGTTTGCTGTTTGGTTGTTTTTTTTTTTTTTACTTTTTGGAGGAGGGAAGGTAGGGCAATTGGGGTTAAGTGACTTGCCCAAGGTCACAAGGCTAGATTTTGTGTTAAGTGTCTGAGGCCAGATTTGAACTCAAATCCTCCTGACTCCAGGGCCAGTGCTCTATTCTCTGTGCCACCTAGCCACCCCCTTTAATTGTTTCTTGTATTATTATATCAAGATTTCTTTTTCAATCATAACTTTTGGTTAGTCCAATTATTTTTATATTTTCTCTTCTTGATCTGTTCTCTAAATCATTTTTTTAAGCAATTGGGGTTAAGTAACTTGCTCAAGTTTACATGGCCAGTTATTTCTGGGTGTGGTGCTAAGTATCAGAGCCCAGATTTGATCCCAGGTCATCCCGACTCTGGGGCTGGTGCTCTTGCTCACTGAGCCACATGGCCACCCCTAAGCAATTGGGGTTAAGTAACTTGCTCAAGGTTACAGGGCCAGGTGTTTCTGGGTGGGTGCTAAGTGTCTGAGCCCAGATTCGATCCCAGGTTATCCCGGTGCTGGGGCCGGTGCTCTTACTCGATGTGCTACCTGGCTACCCCAAGTTGTTTTTCTTTTAAGATGTTTCGCTTTCTCTTCTATTTTTTCTTCATTCATATTTTGGTTAATTATTTCCTGATCTCTTATATTTTTCACTGACTTCACTTTGTCAAATTCTAATTTTCAAAGTGTCATTTTCTTCCTTAACATTCTGGATCTCCTTTTCTAATTGATTGACTTTCATAACTTTCTTGTTTTTCTTGGACTAATCTTATTTTTAGTTGTTTTTTTTAGTTTTTCCTCCATTTCTGTCATTTGATTTTTAAAGTCTTTTTAAAGATCTTCTATGAATTGTTTTTGGGTAGGTGACCATTTGATGTTACTCTTTGGGGGTTTCTTTACTTCAATATGATCCTCTGAAGATGAACCCCAGTCATATCTCTCTTCCCATAATAGCTTTCTATGGTTGGATACTTTCTCCTTTGCCTGTACATTTTTTGTGGTAATAGCTAAAATTTTATAATCACCTCTAATCCTGGGGTATGGGAAATGGTGCCTCTTGCCTCAGATTTTCAGTTTTCCCCTCTAGTCTGGAACCAAAGCCAAACCTCCAATCTCTTATAAGTGCCCACAACCAGGGATTTTCTGCTCCACTGCTTCTGCACTCACCAGGTGTATGCTGGCTCCTTCTCACCCTTGCTGCTCTTCATAGCACAGCGGGGACTGGCATTCCTTATCAGCAGAGGTTCCCTCAAACTTCTAGGGCTCAAACGCCCAATCTCCCCTCACTATTGTGGGTAAAAGTTCCTATGGCTGGGGCTGAGGCATCCTCTCAAACCAACTGACCCCAATGCTTTCCACCTGTTAAAATGGAACTTAGCCTGGAGGTGTTTACTCTTCCCAGGGACCAAACCTTATCCTGGGATTTTTCTTCACATCTCAAATTGCCCTAGGAAGACTGCTTGTGCCCCTATTCTTATTTATCTTATTTATCTTTTTTCATCCTAAGATGCTATTTTAATTCTTTTGTGGGGGAAATCTTGAGAGTTTGGAATTTTCTGACCTACTCTGCCATCTTCCCAGAATCCTTTCCCCCAAGTTTAGCCTGTTTTAATTTTGGCCCCTACCTACTGCCAAATTGTGCAGGTCTGCTCTATGTGATGAGTATATGACCACAATTCTGGGACTTTTTGACTTATGCTTCCACCTTTTTGGTGAATAAATAGTTCATGCTTTTGATATTTTATTTGAACTGCTAAGTTGAAAATATGTTCTTCCTTGAGAAGGCTGTCTACAATGGTGCCTCCACTTTTTTTTTGTCTCTCACCCATAATCCCTTATCGAGGGGCTTCTGGTCTCATCATTCTATTGAAACTGCTATCTCCAAAGTAACCAAATGACCTCTTAATTTCCAAACCCAACAGTCTCTTCTCAATCACCATTCTCCTAAATGATGGTGATTCAACCTCTCTACAATCTTTTTGATTTATTGATTATCCTCTTCTTCTTAATACTTTCAGATTTTCAGGATCCCAGTCTCTCCTAGTTCTACTTATGAGACAGTTTACCAGTTTCCTTTGCTGGAACCTTATACGGGCTATGCCCTCCAAATTTAAATCTGTTTTGACACTCCAGTAAGTAGTCATTTGGTTCCATGTTCTATCATCTTTTCTTGGGTATTCAAACTTAATGGAATTTCCATGCAAACAAATCCTATATTGCCCCCAAAGGGTTTTGTCCTGGGTTCTCTTCTCTTCTCCCTCCATACATCTCCATTTGGTAATCTTACCAGTCCCATGAATTTAATTATCACTTCTAGGGTAATGATTCTCAAGTCTACCTTTGCTGTCCTAACTACTCTGCTGATCTCCAGTCTCATATCTCCAACTCTGTAATAGATCTCAAATCAGAAATCCAATAGACATGTTAAATTCACTGTGTCCAGAACAGAATTAATTATCTTTTGTCCTAAAATTCTTCCCTCTCCAAACTTTTTGATTACTGGTGAGAACAGTACTGTTCTCCCAGTACCACATACCAGGTGGCATTCTGGAGCCCTCATTGTGTCTCACTCCCCATATCCAATCTGTTGCCAAAGCCTATCAATTCTACTTTTGTAACATCTCTTGAAAATGCCCTCTTCTCTCTTCTGATCTACCTATCATCCAGGTGAAAGACCTCATCGTATAACACCTACAATAGGCTACTTATGGGTTTTCTTTCTTCAAGTCCCTCTCCCCATTCCAGTTTGTCTTCCAGTCAGCCAGCAAAATGACTTTTCTAAAGCACAAATCTGATCATCTCACCCTCCTAGTCAATAAATTACCAGTGGCTCCCTATCATCTCTAGGATCAAATACAAAATCCTCGTCTTGTCATTCAAAGCTCCTGACAACCTATTCTCCTCCTACCTTTCTAGTTATCTTAAACCTTATTCCCTACAATGTTTTCTTGGATCCAGTGACACTGGCTTTTTTATTCTTTCATAAACAAGCCATTCCATCTCTTGTCTCTGTGCATTTTTTCTGGACATGCCATGTATAATGCTCTCCTTCCTCATCTTCACCTACCAGTTTCCCTGGCTTCCTTCAGGTCTCAATTAAAACCCCACCTTCTACAGGAAGACTTTCCCAATTCCTCTTAATTCTAGAACTTTCTCATTTCACTATTTCGTAATTATCCTGTATATAGTTTGTTTGTACATATCTGTTTGCTTATTACCTCCCTGATTAGATTGTGAGTTCCATCAGGGCAGGGACTATATTTTGCCTTTTTTTGATTCTGCAATGTTTAGCATAGTGTCTGGCACATAGTAGGTACTTAATTAATGCCTATCAACTCATTGACTTACCCTAGAGCTTTTATAATCCCTCAAGATTATGTTTGTGTGTTGCCCTTTGCCCTCTGAAAATTGTATTTTGACCCAAATACCTTCCTTGAATCTTCTCAAGCATTTTTCACCCTGGGAATTAGATATTTCTCTAACAGTCAGTTAGCTGACATCTATTACCAGATCTCAGATGTTTTTAAGTAGTAGCTTGCTATTCCATTGCCAATATACTACAGGTACCATTTTGAGTGCTGAAAGCAATTGCTAAGGACCAACATAAAGCATAGCATTTTTACTGGTGCTTGTATATACGATATATAAATGCTCTATACATGATTTTATGTCATTGTTCAGGACCCCAGTGACAGTAGGTAAACATACACATTAAAAAACACTTGAAAAGCTGACCACTTCTAAATACCTTCATAACTATGCTTAATATCATCATCAACAACAAAAACAGCAACAATGATAATAATATAATAACTCCTTCAAAGCCCAACTTGATGGCAAGCCCCATGACAAAGCTAGGGGCTAGACAATGGCAAAGTAAGGGAATGCTAGTCAGAGTGATATATGGCAGCATTGCTATTTGCTCTCAGACAGTTATGGTAATTTTGGAGGCTTGGCAGGATGACAGCAGAATAAGTTGTGTCCTTTGATGCTCTCATACCACAAACAGGTAAAATGTATCGGCAAAAAAAATTAGAAATACCAGTATCCTATCTCCTGGAAACATTTTGGTGCAGATGTCACTGAGCAATAAAGTGGACAAGCCATAAGTAAGCATGAAATGGACAGAAGACATGAATATGTTCATTGCATGCCAGCATCATATTACAAAACTAGTAAAAAAAATTTATCAGCTAGAAGCAAAGATTTTGTGTTGCTTTTTGTCAGTGATATCCTTGGCTCCAAGATATACAACATTTCTCAGATCAATGCAGGAAAGTTATAAGAATTAACTACATTTCTATACTCAACTAAATTAACTGAGTTTAAATTAGAGAGTTACTTAAATCTAAGGAGGGATAAACTGAAGTTAGAAGTGAAAATCTACTCCAAAAAATCCAGAAATGCTACAAAATTATGAAACAGATGGCAAAAATAGTGTCAATGTCTCAAGTTATTTTGGAAATGAGATAGGCATACTTAGTTTGGAATTTCAAAAATTCTTTTTGAGTCTGATCCAATGAAGAGACAAATTATACCAAATTATGCCAAAAAAAGTGATTGAAAAAAATTGTATCTGCCATAATCATCATGAACAAACATATTCTCCCAAAATATTTGATAGAAAATGTAAAAAGATTTCAAGATTTACATGATATATTTTAAAATTGTTTCCATGGTAAGAAACATGGAAGAAATGTGACACTATTTAGGAATACTCCTAAAGATAGGTATCAAATAACAACATGGCAGAATTGCCAGAAAGCCGAATAAAGACATTGGAAGATTCAATCAATATTAAGCTAGAAAATGCAATAGAAAACCTAAAAGCCATGTTACTCAATTAAAGACTGAGAAAGAAACATACAAAATGGAATATGGAAAATAAAAGTATATTAGAAATGATTGATAGTCTTAATCAATATTAAAATGAAAACCACTATTGAAGGTCACATTACCAAGAAGAGGATGAACTAGACATTTTCCCTGAGCCTCAATAAATCTCTCAAAAAAAGAGAAATTACTCCCAAGAGGCAGGTAAGTTACAACTGAATCCATAGGGCAAGAGAGTGAGAAGCCCAACAAGGTAAAAGCCTTATTAAGTAACAGCAGAGAATGCTAATCTTGAATCTTATCACTCAGCAGCTCCCTTGCTACCACCACTCCAGACTCCACTTCCCAGCAGGGGGAGCAAACTGACCTAGGAGGTACCCTTCTAGCTACTGAGACTATACCACAATAACTTACCTCCCTATCCATCTGTATAACCTTTGTGACCATAGAAATTATCTCTGTTTAAGTATGACAGTAGGAAGGGGAAAAATGAAGGAAAATGGGTTTCCTTCTGCCCTTCACCTAAAGTTAGTCAGCCTCAAAGGAGCAGAGACTCTTTCCAGAATAACCACCTCAAACTTCTCCAACCCTGCAAAAAAGTCAGAAATGAGATAACTGATTCAAACCAACAAGTAAAGGAAAGAATAAGAATCAGGGTATGGAACCTAAAATTAGGTCTGAGTGGCTGCACCAGATCTAAAGGAAAAGTGTCTGAGATGCACCTGAGGCCATTCCTATATCCTCAAGAAATAACTAAGGTAGCAGCATTCGCTGCTCTACCTGATGTCAACTCCACTGTTCTATTAAGTATCCTTTTGTAGCTTCCCCTGCCTTTCTTTGTCATTTTGTGTGTTATTCCCCCACCCCATCCTCACCCTCACACCCACACCCACCCCTTTAGACTGTAAGCTCTTTCTTTTTATTAATTGTGTCCCCAGTGCTCACCACAGTGCCTGGCACACAGTAGGTACTTAATAAGGGTTTTTTTGGATTGGAATAGATTGGAAACAAAGCCAATACTATTTAATTCCCCAATTTTAAAGGAAGGTCAGACAACTTTGTAACCTAGCTGTAGGTATAAATTACCATTGATAGATCAGGGGGAAAGAGCAATGGGGAAGATAAGAAGGAAAAGTTAAAAATATCAAATACCTTGAGAAGAAAATCAATCTAAAAGCTTGGAGCACAAGCCAATATACATATGCATCAACAAACAGCATAATAAAATTCAAAGGAAAGATCATTACTAACAGCCCCTGAATATTATAAAATTACATGATACAAAACAAAGGAAATTGAAACAAATGCTTGATGAAACCCATATCTTTGTGTAATACCAAGAGAACATGTCACTGCAACAAGATATCCTGGAATGCTTGAACTAAAAGAAAGTGTTGTGCATATTTTGGGCATATCTACTATGTCTTCTTCCTTGTTTTTTAATCCATTTTAGATATATGTCCAGTAGTGGCATCACTATGTAAATTATTATTTAGTGACCTTTTGAGTCTAATTTCAAATTGTTTTACAGAATATCTGCAAAAAAGTCATACCTTCAACAACAATGAATTAATGTGCCTGTTCTTCCATATCCCCTTCAGCAGTTTAATTTTGCTTTTTTTTCCCAGTCTTTGCCAATCTGATGGATGTGGAGTGATTTAATTTTCATTTAATCTTCATTTCTTATTATTGGTGATTTTGAGCATTTTATATGACTATTAAGAGGTTAGATTTATTCCTATGACAATTATCCATTAATATTTTTCACCTTTGTGTTGAAGAATGTCTATTCTTCTTGTATATTTGAATGAGTTCACTATATATCTTCTATATCATACCTTTTAGTACAGAAAATTGTTGCAATTTTTGCTCATTACATGGTCCCCTTCTGATTTTAACTTAAATTTATGATCCTGAAAAAGCTGTCACTTTTACAGAATCAAATTGTTCATTTTTTCTCCTATTAGCCTCTTCTAGTTTGGACAAGAATTCTTATCATATTGACGATTGTGTAAGGTTATCACCTTCCTTATTCCTCTAATTTGTTTTTGTTGTTTCTTGTGAGACAATCAAGGTCAAATGACTTGCCCAGGGTCACACAGCTAGGAAGTGTCAAGTGTCTGAGGTTGGATATGAACTCATGTCCTCCTGACTCCAGGGCTGGTGCTCTATCTACTGTGCTACCTAACTACCCTTTTTAATTTATTTTTTTTTTATGTGACCTTTATCTATATCCTGTTTCCATTTGGAGCTTATTGTGGTATATGATATGAGAGTACAGTAAAATGCAATTTCTGCCAATTTATTTTCCAGTTTTCCCAGGACTTTTTGTTTAATTGTGACTTCTTATACTAATGGGTGAGTTCTCTGAGGTTATCAGACACTATGCAATTATGTTGGTTCCTTTCTATAAAGCATACCCAATTTGTTCATTAAATCAACTTCTCTAATTTTAACCAGTACCAAATCATTCTGGTACTGGTTTTGCTTTGTGGTATACTTTGATACCTTTTTGTGGATAGATCTACTTCCTTCTCACTCTTTCCCCCCCCCCATTATTTCATTTTATTTTCTTTATCTTTTGTTCCTCTAGATAATTTTTTAAAACATTTTCAGATTCTATGAAGCAACTCTTTTTTATTTTGATTAATATTTTATAAATAAGTAAATTAATTTCCACAGTATTGTCATTTTTGTTTTATCAGTATGACCCAACTATTGGTAATTGCTATCTTTCCGATTATTTAGGTTTATTTTCTCTGTAAAGACTTTTTCAGTTTTATTCTTATGATACCTGTGGGTGACTTGGTACATAGAAAACAAAGTATTTTATACATTATATACTTACATTGAATGAAATTTGTCTCTTTCCTCCTACTTGGCTCTTCTATATCCTTCTATGCTGCTGAAGTAATTGTTTCATTTTTTTTAGCTTAATCTTTATGGTTTTCTCCATATTGTATCATCTTCCAAAAGTCATCATTGGTACTCTATTTGTATATGTTTATTCCCTAAATTTCTTTTCTTATTTGATTATTATACTTAGCATTTCTTGAACTATATCAAATAACAGTCAATCAAAAATATTTTAATTTTCTTTGGTTTAATTGTAAATGACTCGATATTTTTTATAGGGCTTCTAAGTGGCACAGTGGATAGAGTGCCAGTGTGGAATCAGGAAGACTCATCTTCCTGCATTCAAATATGGCTTTAGACACTTACTAGCTGGTCAAGTCACTTAACCTTATTTGGCTCGATTTCCTCATCAGCAAAAATGAACTGGAGATGGAAATGGCAAACCATTTTAGTCTCTTTGCCAAGAAAACCCCAAATGAGACCACAAAGAGTCAGAAATGACTGAAAACAAATGAACAGCAACAATTTTTAATTACATATTATTCTGTAAGGAAGGGAACATTTATTCCCATTCATTTTAGTGCTTTTAACGGAAAAGACTTTTATTTTGTCAAAATCTTTTTTCTGTATCTATTGATATAATAATATTTTGCTATTAATAGGGACTATTACATTTACAACAACAAAAAATATTTATAGATTTTTGAAATATTGAACCTGCAATGCATTCCTAGTACAAAATAAAATAAACCTCGTGAGATTATATAATCTTCTGAAAATATCATTCAGTAACCTCTTTGCTAATATTTTATTCCTTTTTTAGTCATTATCCATTCCAGATATTGTTTCTGGTTTTATTTCTCTTTTTTGTCTTACTTTATTTTAAGTATTAATATTATATTTGTATTCTAGAAGAAATTTAACAGTTTTTTTTCCTTTTTTTACTAGCAGTTTATTTAATATTGGAATTAATTATTCTTTGAATCTTGATAAAAATCACAAGTGAATTCATAGGATTCTCTTTCTTTCTACCCCCCATGGGAAATTAATTTATGCCTTATTTGATTTCTTTTTATTAGACTTGTTTATTTAACCTCTCAATTTCTTGTTCCATTAATTTATGTGTTTTATTTATTTAGATAATTTTATATATTTATATATATTTTTGTAAATATCCGTTCATTTCACCTATCAGCTTCATTGGCATATAATTATGCAAAATTGTTTCTAATAATTTTTTTATATTTATAATTTTGTTTTCCTTTTAAATCTGAGCAGTAATTGTTCCTCTATATTATTAATTTTTTACATCAACTTTAAGATATTTTTAATTTGTCAATTCAATATTTTTTCTTTTACCTTCATTAATCTCTTCTTTAATTAGCAGAATTTCCTCATTGATGTTTAGTTGAGCTTTGTATTTTCTATTTTTAAAAATTCTATGATCAATTTAAAATTTTATTTTCTCTTTTACTGATTAAAGTCTTGAGTTCTGAATTTTACCCTATGAACTGCTTTGGCTTAATACCAGAATCTTTGAATCTTAATACCAGAAGCTTTGATATACTGTTACATGTTATCATTTTAGTTATCTATTTTTCTTATAGTTTTCTCCTTGACCCATCTTTTTTTAAGGATTAAATTCTTTAATCTACATTCAAGGTTGAATATTTCTCCAAAGGCTTGTGTGTGTGTGTGTGTGTGTATGATGGTCAATAATGGTGTATTTAATATTTCTCCTTTTCTTTAACATACTTGTATGCCCTAGAACATGGTAACCTTTTTTTTGTTTACAGAAAGTGCTATTCACAGTTAAGACATATGTATACTCCTTTCTACTCTGCCCGCCCCACCCCCAGTAATCAGGAGAAAAATCTAGAGGTTACATCAGGACTGTACTTAATATTTCAATGATTTAGGAAGATTCTAATAGGGATATTTCTATACCAATCCTCTAGAGCATCTTCTTTGCAATCTGTAGTCTCAGAAAATTACCTGGCTCATGAAAGATTAAATTACTTAATCAGATAGTATTTATCAAATGAGGGACATGGACAAAAGCCAGGTCTTCATCTACTATGCCATTCCGCCTATCCTATTGTATTAACTTTGCTAAAATTCTTTTTAGGTCCTTAATTTAATTATTACTTATCTTTTATTAGTTTTATCTAGGTCTGAAAGTGCTACTTTGAAGTTGCTGAATATTATAGATTTGTTTTACATTTCTCCCTGTAATTCAATTGAATTTCCATGAAGTATTTAAATGTTATGCCACTTGGAATATATATTAAAAACTGATGTCATTTTATATTCTCTGGTACTTTTAAGCATACTGTAGTTTCCCTGTTTAACTCTTATAACCATGGCTATTTTAATTTTGGCTTTGAGATCACAGTTGCTACTCTTACTTTTTTTTAATCTTTTATTTATTTATTTTAAGTTTTCAACATTCATTTCCACAAGATTTTGAATTACACATTTTCTCCCCATTTTTTTCCTACCCCCACCCCAACTTATCGGGCCTACTGAATACCCCTTCCCCTAATCTTCTCTCTCTTATATCCTCCCCCATACCCTCTAACTTTTTTTTCCAAATGCTTTATTAACTTCTTGGTTTACTTCATTTATTTCCTCCAGATTTTGGGTTACAAATTTTCTCCCCATTTTTCCCCTACCAACATCCCCAAGATAGCAGTCCCCCAGGATATCCCCTCCTCTTATTTCCCAATTACATATAAAATAGTATTAATAATAGTATGTGTATATATATTTATTTAAACATATGGTTTTAAAATTTTGAATTCCAGATTCATTCTTTTCCTCCCTTTTCACCCACCCTTACTGGGAAGATAAGCAATTCAATATAGGTTGTACATGTGTAGGTAATGCAAAACATTACCATAGTAGATATATTATAGAAGACTGATTATATTTCCTTCCCTCCTATCCCATCTCCCACTTGATCTATTCTCTACTTTGGTCCTCTCCCTTTTCAAAAGTGTTTGCTTCACACTTCCCTCCACCCCAAGCCTGCCCATCCTTCCATTATCCCCCCTCTCATCCCCTTCCCCCCTACTCTCCTGTAGGGTGAGATACCCTATTTAGTGTGTATGTCATTCCCTCCCTGGGCCAAATTCAATGAGTATATGGTTTACCCATTCCCTTATGCTTTCCTCTTCTTCCCCTTCATTGTACCCATTTTCCCATGCCTCTTCTATATGAGATAGTTTGCCCCATTTTGTCTCTCCCCATCTCCTCTCATTATATTCCTCTCTCACCTCTTAATTTCACCTTTTAAGTATCATCCCTTCCTATTAAATTGGTCTTGTGCCCTCTATCTATGTATAATTGTAAACATATGTATACACATTCAAATATGTAACTATACGCCTATATATCCTCCAAAAAAGACTATATATATATATATATATATATATATATATATATATATATTCCCTTCAACTATTTTCATACTGAGAAAAGTTTTATCAGTTACACTTATCATTTTTCCATGTAGGAATGTAAATAGTTCAACTTTGATAAGTTCCTCATGATTTCTTTTCTGTTTACCTTCTCATGCTTCTCTTGCTTCTTATACCTCAATGTCAAAATTTCTATTCAACTCCATTTTTTCTTCAAGAATATTTGAAAGTCCTCTATTCCACTGAATTTCCATGTTTTCCCCTGAAACATGTGTAATGTAATGCCAAGGAAAGGCAACTTCCCAGGTTCAAAATACCAGCATAGGTGCTCTCCATTTTATTCAGTGACAAACCAAGAACAGAGAAGATCAAAACATGACATCATTCAAAA
Organism: Petaurus breviceps papuanus; assembly: GCF_028583685.1. Lineage (NCBI taxonomy): Eukaryota > Metazoa > Chordata > Mammalia > Diprotodontia > Petauridae > Petaurus > Petaurus breviceps. The sequence continues at coordinate 995,811 of NW_027187298.1, read as the reverse complement.
TACAGCATTTACTAAGTGTGATTAAATAATCTCCAAGTACGACCCCACCCCAGGATCTTCCAATCATTCAATCAATTACAAAGTCCCCGTTCTAAATACTACTCCACCCCTAGGCTATACCTTAATTAAGTCCACCACAAAACCCCTCTTCTCAAATGGAGATTAGTTTCCAAACATAGGTAAAGTACCTTCATTTGTCAATCACAGAGCACAATAAGGTCAAAAGTTCCCCACCCCTGGATCACAATTGAATCTACCCCAGAGTTACATCAAGTTTAAACACAGCACTTAATACCTAAATGGAGGTCTTTTCTTCATCTTGACACGAGGCAAGTTCTCAGCAATCTTAGTTCCTGGGGAGACAAGGCTTAGCAAAGCCACAAGATACATTGTCAGTCCCTTCATGAATTTATCCTCTGTCTGTAGAACAGTCCTAGAACCCCTGAACACATTAGCAAAGCCCTCTCCCAGGATTTCTGTAAAAATACAACAAGAAAATCCTTCTTCAGGGCTTCTGAACCAACAGAAAGGCTCCCAGACCCCTGCAACAACAGCACGGTCCCTCACCAGTGGACAGTATTCACTCTCTGTCTGCAGGACAGTCTCAGGGCTTCTTAACCAAATGCCAGGTTCCAGGACTTCTTCAACAGGACAGTCTTTCACCAGTGGACAAATCTGGCAAAATAACATCAAAACAGACAGACAAAGTACCAGCAAAACAGCCATGTCTCCTCAATCCTTGGCAGCTCAGGGGGCAGGTCTCAAAAGTCCAGGGCAAAACAAAGCGGCCACTAGCAATTCTCTTAGTCTCTCTCTCTCTCCACAAGGTGCTGCTTCCAAAAAAAAGATCTTCCGCCTCTCTCTTATCTCTCCAAATCTACGTCACCAGCTCCTCCCAGTTCAGGACTTTCTTTTCACATCAAAAATCCATCCCACAGGTGGGATTAACAAGCTCTGGGTTTTAACACAATCAATTTGAAAACCAAGCCAATACAGGGGAATCTTTAATTGCCATTACTATCACAACATGATACTCAGTTTTACTGGGTAGGTGATTCTTGGTTTTAATCCCAGCTCCTTTGACCTCCAGAATATCATATTCCAGGCCCTTCAATCCCTCAGTGTAGAAGCTGCCAGATCCTAGGTTACCCTGATTGTGTTTCCACAGTATTCAAATTGTTTTTTCCTGGCTGCTTGTAATATTCTCTCCTTAATCTGGGAATTCCAGAACCTGGCTATAATATTCCTAGGAGTTTTCTTTTTGGGATCTTTTTCAGGAAGTGATTGGTGGATTCTTTCAACCTCTATTTTGCCCTCTGGTTCTAAAACATCAGGGCAGTTTTCCTTGAGGATTTCTTGGAGAATGATTTCTAGGTTCTTTCTTTGATGATGGCTTTCAGGTAGTCTAATAATTTTAAAATTATCTCTCCTGAATCTATTTTCCAGGTCAGTGGTTTTTCCCATGAGATATTTCACATTGCCTTCTATTCTTTCATTTGTTTGGATCTGTTTAACAGCATCTTGATTTCTCCTCAAGTCACTAGCTTCCCTTTGCTCCATTCTAAATATGAAGGAATGATTCTCCTCAGTGAGCTTTTGAGATTTTTTTCCATATGTCAAATTCAGCTTTTTAAGGTATTCTTCTCCTCATTGCCTTTTTGAGCCTCTTGTGTCATTTGAGTTAGTCTGTTTTTTAAGGTGTTATTTTCCCTAGTCAGGCTGTTAACTCTCCTTTCATAATTTTCTTGCATCGTTCTCATTTCTCTTCCCAATTTTTCCTCTACCTCTCTTAGCTTCTTCTTAAGGTCCTCTATGGCCTGTAACCAGCTCATATTTTCCTTGGAAGCTTTTGGTGCAGGAGTTCTGACTTCACTGTCTTCCTCCTCTTCCATGCTTTGATCCTTTTTGTCCCCAAAATAGGACTCTATTCTTGGATTCTTCTGTTTGTTTTGCTTCCTTTGCCTGGTCATATTGCCACTCAATTACTTGACTTTTGGGCTTTTTGCCACAGTAAGACTCTGCCACCAGGCAGGGGAGCTTCAGTCCCAAACGCTGGGGTTTTCTCAGCCACTGGAGGCATTAGTTGTGTGCCCTCTCTGAAGCCTCCACACACTCTGGCAAGCTGGTCACACACCCCAGGGCCTCCACCCTAGACCACAATCCAGATCCAAGCAGGTTAAACCAAGACTGGTTGCTTGGTCCCCCTACAGTCTGCAGGGCAGAAGCTGAAGCTGCAACATGGTGCTGGCACAGCATGGATCCGAGGCATCTCAGAGGCTTCTCACCCTGGGGGCAAACCCAATGCTCTCCCAAATACTGGTCCCAAAGTCCACACTGTACTGACCTCTCACTTTGTCCTTCACATCTATGTGTTGATAATTCTGGAGACAGCCACAGCTGCTGGTGATCTGGAGTCCCTCCAGCTGGTGGTTGGTCAGGCCCTCCCTAGGGCTAAAACCTCCAGCTCAAGCAGGCCTGGACTCAGCTTCCAGAGCACTGTGCTGGCCAATTCCTTTTGGCCTGCTGGGGTGTCCTCAGTGGGAGGTTAGCTTCTCTGTGTCATTTTGTGGGTTCTGTAGCTCCAAAGTTTGTTCAGATTCTCCTTTTACATGAATTAGGGAAGGTGGAAGCTGGAGCCTCAAGGAGATCCTGTTTCTACTCTGCCATCTTGACTCTGCCTCTACTCTTACTTTTTCTAAATTCACTTGAAATATAACAAATTCTCCTCAAACTCCTCATATTAACTCTGTGTGACTGTTTCAAATGCATTTCTTATAAATACTATATTGTTAGATTTTGTTTATTATTCTAATCTGTTAAAATCTCCCATTTTATAGATGAATTTATTCCATTCATATCATGTTTATGGTTGTTAATTGTGTATTTCCTTCAATCATATCCTCTTAAATGTTTTTTTTTTCCTATTTTGTGTATATTTCATGTAAAAAAAGTCATTGATCTTTGGATGATGCCCATGAAACAGTGAGAATCTTGGACTGGAATTAAAGGTCCTTCAAGTGACATCCACACATATTCAATAACCAACAAGTTCAGAAAAAGCATCAAACAAATGGCTGAATCACAGGCATTGTTTTGTGCAAATGGAGGGGTGGTTAATAACATTTTAGAACTAGGTCATTCCCACATACCATTACTGGAAGGTTATTCTTAAAAAGCCCAAACTTAGTACCAAATGTAGATTATGAAAGAAAATTGTAGAAACTCTTCAACCTTTACTTCAGGTGGTAGAAATGTAATATTTAATAAATTTATTAAATACCTGATAAGGTATGACCTGATAGTATTATATAGCAATTCAACACATATCATAGATAATCAGTCATAAACCTCCCTACAGATAGTGATTCCCAAATACCATCAAGAGTAAAAATACAGATATCAGGGGCAGCCAGGTGGCTCAGTGAGTAAGATCACCAGCTCCAGTGTCGGGATGACCTGGGGATCAAATCTGGGCTCAGATACTTAACACCACACCCAGAAATAACTGGCCGTGTAACCTTGAGCAAGTTACTTAACCCCAATTGCTTTAAAAAAAAATACAGATATCAAACTGTAATTTCATAGCCAACAAATACACTTGCTAGAACCAGAGCATTATTACAGATAAAACTGTAGCCCCAAATCACTCAAACATAACAGTGATTTATAAACATTTAAGAGCAACATTTTAATAGATTCAAACACATCAAATAAACCTTATATCTAAATTACATAAAATTACAAAGACAGTTTCAACAAGTCTATAGAAAATAAGTTTATATACCAACATTTCTATTCAATTATGAAAAAGAAACTACTTTACCTGCCAGTGCAGTAACACACAGAATATTGAATATAAAATAATAATGTCAAGACAGTGATTTATCTCATGACCATTTGTTAATTCTATTGAACAAGATTGGCAAAATAGGTTCATAATGATAATGATAAATTGTGAAACAATAAGCACAATTATAATAATTTTATATTTCTACAAATATTTTATGATTTGCAATGAACTTTGTTTATAATAACCCTGAGAGATAACTAGTACAAGTGTTATCATTTCTGTTTTACAGATTTTTAAAATTAAACCCTCATACTGCTGCATGACTATCCACTCCACCTTGTTTTTGCCCTGCCAATCTGGAAAGATAAACAATCAGGGATGACTTGGGTCCTAAACAACAACCTCTGTAAAATTTAACAATAGAATGGGTCAGGGGAGGTCATGGTGGGGAACCTGGTTACCTAGATGTTCTATGACCCTTCCCCCAAGCCTTACTAATCAACCCCAGAGAAGGAACAAGTAAGGCAATCCCAGTGTTATACCCATGGGCATTGCCAAGCAATAATAATCTTTGAAGACTGTGGACTATGAGCATTATTTTTCATTTGCTTCCAACTAAAGCTCCTATGAAAAAGCAGTCAGACAACATTTATTAAGTGCTTTCTCTATGTCAGGTACTATGCTAAGACCTGGGAATACAAAGAATGACAAAATCATGATCCTTTCCCACAAGAAGTTCACATTCTAATGAGGAGATGGTATGAAAAAAGGATGCTTATATAAGATATACACAGTGTAAATGGAAAGTAATCTCAGAAGGAAGGTACTAGTGATTTCCTCCTACCTGTTTCACTCCTCATTCCTATAGAACTTAATCATCAATCACTGAGAGTAAACTAAATGAACTCCCACCTTCCTTTATTCTATCCACATCTTTCTCAACCCTAACTTACTCATGTTTTCCAATTCTGTCAGCCTCTCTCTGTTCTCTGGAATTTCCATTCCATATTTCTATCCTTCCTACATCTTTCACTCACACTTCTTTCATCTATTTGCCCTCATTTAAATATGGTTTCCACAAAACAATACTCCATTTCACTTCTTTAGCACCAACTGTTACTTCATTCAGACTCCCTAATATTCTTATCCTGTAAGAAGAATGGAATTCTCTTAACTCCCCATTGACACTTTCAAACCCTCCCTTTGCCACAATCACTGAGCAACCTCTTTTCCTTTGAAGTTCATAATATTTCTTTTATTCTATCTAAATCATAGCCACTGTTGTCTATTGGCTTTCAAAACAATCTCAGCTCTTCATAGGAAGTTTAGTGCCAATTTCCCTATATTCCTCTCCTCCCCCAACTCCCACCCTTTTATCAGGATACTGATTCCTCAAACTTCCTAACATCCAAATTCCTCAATTTTCTTAAAGCCTATGTCATATTCCTTTATTATACCTCAATCATATAGAAAGTCATATACTGCATATCATCATTATCCACAAGTATTCCATTTCCTTAGTCAATAATTTTAATACTCTACTATCTGACCATAATCTATAATTCTGTCTCTCTATACTTCAATCCTCCAAAATCTATTCTTCACTTTCATCATGACCTTTAATCCCTCTATTCCTCAATACTTTCTCAGGTCATTCCTGCTCTGACTTCATTTTCCTTCATTGAAACTCTCAACCCATAGATAATCTATTCAATTCCAGACACTAATCAACTTTTGTAAACCTTTGCCTCCTTGTCCTATCACTGATTTTACCTTGCCAAACCCCACCTCCAGATTACTCCAAATATTTACCTCCCTTCTCTAATGCTGTGCTAATAGAAGGAGCTGAGGAAAGTCACATAGCCATGCTGATGGTATGCACTTTGAATTCATATTTTTTTAACTCAGCTGAGCATCCTAATCGATTCTCTAAAACATTTCCTCAGAGGCTGCTCCAAATCTTCTCTTCTCTAGCCAGAGCTGCCATTCCACATCCCACCCCCAGATGAGGAATTTGCCTTTTATTTTACTGAGAAAATTGAGTCCATTTGCCATAAGCTTAGTCTTCCCCCTTCTTTTCATCTCAGAAGACCCTGACATCAACTACCACTCATTTCTCTTTTTGCCCAATCTCTAATGAGATGATCTTTTTCCAGCAGATAGTCCTTCTAATAATCTTCTCTCCTTCCCTAATCTCCAATCTTTACCTAATTACACTATCTTCCCCTATTGCCTTCAAACAGATACAATCCAACCTATCCTTATAAAATCTTAACTAAACCCTACCATTGCCTCAAGCTATCATCTTTTCCACTCTTTCTCAAATACCCTATTAAAAATTCTTTCCCTTTCTCTTCCCTCACTTTTCATCCCTTTGTAATATGCCTTCTGACTTCATCACACAATTGAAATATCTCTCTAATGAAGTTATCGATAATCTCTTAATTGCCAAATCTGTTCTCATGTTCACCTTATATGACCTCTCTGATGTGTTTCACACTATTAGCTTGCCTCTCCTCCTGTATATTTTCATCTCTTTGGGATTTCATAACATGAATCTTTCCTGGCTCAGCTCCTACTTATCTGGCCATTCCATTTTCTTTGCTTTCTCATCATTCTTATCATACCCTTAAATTCTGAGTTTTCTCTAAGACTGACCCAGGCTCTTTCCTTTTTTTCCTCTCTACATTCTCTCTTGGTGCCCAAGTCAGCTTTCATAGATTATATTACCAGGTCTATGTAGATGAATGACAAATCTGCATATCCAAACTCAATTGCTGCTCTGAACTTTAGTCTTGACTTTTTTTTTTTATCTTTTGAGCTGGATGTATCAGAGATATCTCAAATTCAACATATCTCAAACCAAACCCTCTACCAAACCTCCCTATTTCTTATTTCTATCAAGCATACTAACACTCTTACATATCTCAGGTTTATAATCTCAGAGTCCTCTTGAACTTCTCATGCCACCTATCTGATTAGTTGGAAATCTTGTCATTTCTACCTACACAACATCTCACACACCTAATACTTTCTCACTGATACAACTACTTCAATTCAGGCCCTTACTATGTCTCACCTCGGTTATTGTGACATTCTCCATGTTCTTTCTTTATTCCAATCCATCCCCCACTGCCAAACTTGTTTCCCATAAGCACAGATCTGACTATGTCTCTCTCCTATTTGATAAATCCTAGTGTCTCCCTATTGTATCTAAGAAAAATATCAACTCCATTCTTTATCTTTTAAGTCCCTTCCTAACCTTGCCCCAACCTATTTTTTTCAGCTTCATTGGATGTCACACTTCCTTCTCCTGTACTCTGAGATCCAGCCAAACCATAAACCCTAGCTTTGGACTTGTTTAAGAAAGTGCCTCCAAACTGACAGGATTCCTAAATATTTTGTCTAGAGTTGTTATGTGTAAGGTTGTGTTTTTGAAGGCGAAGGGTGTAGTTGGGTTATTTTAGTGTTTGAGAGGCAATTATTACCTAATGTTGGACACCTATATTTTAGAGTCTTAACAATCTAGAGAAAATACATATCTGGTTAAACATGTGACAGTCCCAGTAAGCACACAAATAATAGAATAAACTGCAACAATATCTCCAGTGATTAACACTGCTATGAATAGGTCACCAGGGATATAACAGTAAAATGATGGGTCATATAAAAATCTGGGGCAATGGCTACCCTACAGCTTTGTAAGTATTAGACCACCTCTGTGGGCTGGAGTCTCTCCAAATCTGTGTCCTGTGTGACCGCCCACATTGATGCGGTCAATCAACAGACTCAGAGTCATACAGGAGAAAAAAAACTGCCTTCAGCCCTCCCAGCAGCTTATAACTGCAAAAGGATATTTACTCCTGGTTTGGAAGGAAATAAATTCCTTCACCTTCCAACAATTTTGACTCTGAGCCTGTGAATACCATTCCTTAGGGGTGTTTCCATGGACCCAACCACAATCCCTCTGTCCCTCAAAGCTTAATTTCATGCTGCTTCTTGTAGTGTTGATGGGTAGCTATTGATCAGGCTCTGCTCGTTACAATGTACTTTGACCATTTTCACACACTGTGCTTTTTGCAAGCAGCCAAAATAAACAAAATGGTGAAACAGGTGAAATCACTTTCTGGCACTCCTCATTCAATTTTTTTTTCTGTGATTTTTCCGTTTTCAGCTTTCTTCTGTGCTGGCAATAAAAGAAATTTCATCACTGCTAGAAGTAGAATCACACAATCCATAACAGTTTGTTAAGCTCTTAATACAGTGCAAGGTACTGTGTCAGATACTTGAAAGAGAAACACAAAAAGTGAAATGATTACTTGAAATTGCGATAATCTTACATTTCAATGGGGCTGACAAAAATACATGTAAAAATATATACAGAATAAATATAAAGTTAATAAGTTTGTGGGTATATTTTATGTTATATGTGTACTATGGATATAGATATATAAAATAAACACACAAAGTATTGTTTTTGTGTGTTTATTTTATAATATATAAATTCTCTCTATATATAATATATGAATTATATATTATATAAACATATAATATATAAATTCTCACTCTCTATGGGAGAAGAGGGTACTAGCACTTGGGGGGATCAGAAAATGTTTCATGCAGAAATAGTTATAGAAGTGAATCTTTAAAGTAATAAAGGGATTATATGAAGTGGAGGCAAGGAGAGAGTATACTGTGTCTGGAAAGACAGACTGGGGCCAGAATGTGTAGGGCTTTAAAAGCTAAACTGAGGAATCTATATTTTATTATAGATACAATAGAAAGCAACCAGTGTTGGTTGAGTAGGAAAAATCATAATAGGCCATACAGGACCAATAGCAAGAGGTTCTAATTGATGAAGCTGAAAACAAGAGCCAAAGACTGCTTAAGAAAAAAAAAAGCCTGCTTACTGTCAAATGGCCAATAATGGCACCCAAGTCAGGGTAGAGATATGGATTAACTTTGAGGAAGGCTTCTGACCTTGAGGTGGTGAAGCAACAGAACTGTAGAGATTTATTTGTAGATGGAATGAAAAGAAGGGCTGGGACTATCAGTGATGGGGTTCAGGACTGCCACAATATTGTTCTCTTTTCCCCAGGCTGTAGGTAGGAATATGGATGCTTCATTCCTAGACTATGTTGGATAATAGGATAATAAAAATGCATTCTTCAGGAATTGGTTGATTGATATATATATATCAATATATATATATATTTCAAATGGAGTTTGTTTCCTTTGTTTGTTTTCTCTCCTAATAAAGCAGTTTTGCTATTCTCTGTCCAGGTTTTTGTTAGCATGGTAATAAGTGAATACCTAAATCCAAGTTACTTTCTTGACTTTTGAGATTACCAGTATCACACTGGAATGTGGGTTCAAGCCTTTCAGCTGGGTAGAAGGAATGGAAGAAACAATTACTAGAAAAGTTTTTCCACAAACATGAACCCATTTTTAAATAGTAGCACTGGACATCCCATAGATAACAGTCATATACATCTATTTTATCCCCTTGGAGCCCAGAAACTATATCTTATTTGTTAATTGTGTTTCTATATTTCCAAGTTTATAGCATTGGATGTTGCATTTAATAAAACGTATGTTGAATTGCTCTACTTTGTGTCTGCTGTTTTGATTCTCCTCTCAGGATAAGTTCATCACTTCCAAATCCAACACCTTGCTAACTCAAACTTTGACTGACACTTCCTCTTTCATTCTTCTCTTCCACCTCATTAGAGGGCCACAGGACAAAGTAGCAAACATAGTACATGTTTAATAAAAGTCTATTTGGTTGGATTGTAATATACGCTATTAATAAGCAAAAGAGGAAAGAGGCTCAGGAAGGTCAGGTGAATTAATGAAGTTATACAGTGCTAGTATCAAGACTACAATTCATCACTCTTAACAACACCCATTCCTATTTAAACTACTAGAAAGCACAGGAATAAATGGAAATTTCCTTAAAGTGGTAAGTAGCATCTACCAAAAACCATCAGCAAGCATTATCTAGAATGGGAATAATCTATGAAGCCTTCCCAATTGGAGTAAGCAAGGATGCTCATTATCACCGTTATTTTATTCAAAGTCCATGAGTAAGAGATAGAGAAATTCCATTTAAAATAACTGTAGGTAATGTAAAATATTTGGGATTCTACCTACCAAGACAAAACCAGGAACTATATGAACACAATCACAAAACCTTTTTCACACAAATAAAGTCAGATCTTAATAATTGGAATAATACTCATTGCTCCTGGGTAGGCTAAGCCAATATAATAAAAATGACAATTCTACCTAAATAAATTGATTTATTCAATGTCCTACCAATCAAACTACCAAAAATTATTTTATAGGTCTATAAAAATAACAGAATTCATATGCAAGAATAAAAGGTCAAGAATATCAAGGGAATCAATTAAAAAAAAACATGAAAAAGATGGCCAAGCTGTACTAGATATTAAACTGTATTACAAAGTGTTGATCATCAAAAGAAACTGGTACTAAGAAATAGAGTGGTAGGGTGGCTAGGTGGCACAGTGAGTAAGCACACCAGCCCTGGAGTTGGGAGGACCTAGAATCAGTTCCAGCCTCAGATACTGTAATGGGAATGCAAATTTGGAAGATCTTCCCTGCCCCTAGGCTAAAGTGCACCTGAAGCCTTGGGTAGGAGGCTTGTTTTTCAGTAAATACTTCTTGATTGGCCAGTGAGTCAATAAGGT